>NC_064877.1:77978146-77983146 GCF_943734665.1 Anopheles aquasalis
ACGCTCTTTCCTACTCTTTCTCTTCTCTTTTCTACCTCTTTCTTCGTCTTCGTCTTCGTTCCGTTTGCCGGCGATGATCTCCTGCTGCCTCTCCTTGCGCCGCTTGAAAGAATACAGTTGTGTATGTTTGTATATTCGTGTGTACGTGTGCCTTTCTTTTTGAGCCAGCGAGAAGGGTGGTAGTATGTGTGGATCTCCTTCGGATCGTCGGCAGCTTCCGTTTTTCCGGTTGGGTGCTGTTGCGGTGCTTGGGATTCTTATTTTTGCCCCCTTTCTCTTCCGGCGATATTGGCAAATACACACTAACGAGCACACAAATACACTCAAGAGACACACCGAGACGGATTTCACTCTTCTTATTGCACACTTTTTCTTAGCGAGTGAAGAAGAACAAGAATGAGATTCTTAAGGTTCGCCCTTTTGCCTCCTTCTTGATTCTCGTTCTTTTCTTTGCTTTTTTCCACCCGAGACGCACTTACGAGATGAACAAACACACTCATCGACGCACTCGAGAAGCTCGATGACTCGCACTCAGCTTCTATCACACGCTACGGAACGCCCCGAACCGGCCACACGAAGTAGAAGGAATGGGACACAAATCCCGCGCCCTGTTTGCTGCGATGATGGTTTTCGCGAGATTTCCCGCGTAATTGGGAGCTGTCGAGCGTAGGTAGTAGCTAGCAGGCGGCGGCGGTGTATGTTGCTATGTTGCCTTTGATGATGTTGATGATATCAAACACCTTCCCGTGATCCTTCGAGAACGCGCCTCCTTGAGCGCTTGCCAAACTAGCGCTTCACCTGAGGGCGAGCTGCTGCTGGCTGCCCATGACGCTGAGCTAAGATGAATATGGTGAAGATGGAGAGATCACTTAGTATGCGCACTCTTCTTCCGCATCCCCACTTGGCATTGACCTCACACTCGAGAGACGCATATTGGGACATGGCCATCATCGCCCAAAACATTAAAACATAAAAAACATGAAACTTGTAACATATTTTTCTCTTTTTTCCTCACTTGCTGCACATTCTGGATACGGAAATTATGGCCTGCTCAGTGGCTCACACACAAGGAACCATCAGACACACGTACATACCCAACCACAAACAGAGATGCACGTACGCATTGCTGACACACATACACACGCGCACGGAAAACGGCGACGCGTTTAGAACAAGAACAAGCGAAGAGCGAGGATGCACTTTCGGATGCTGCAGAAAGGACGTAAAGCGAAGAAAAGCGGAAAACGGAATTCGATTCGCGACCCGGAAAACACTCGCACCCCTTCCCTCCCCGCCGCGTATCACCACAAACCGCCGTACCACATTACGTGCACCACACCTTAGGCGGGAAGGACCTTTGCCGGAGGACCTCCTCTCTACAGGGCTGCTTGCCACATGCTAGCCAGCCCCCTCCCTCCGCCCGGGGATGACGTGGACACTCCGTGGAGGCGTGGAAAATGTGGGTGATGATTTCGGGAGGCCTGGGTAGCTGGAACTGCTCTTGAAACTAGTAGAAACCACACAAGCCCACCTCCTCCTCCTGCTTTTTCTGTGGTGACACTTGTTTTTACCTCTCAAATGAAGACGATCGCCGCGATGATGGCTCTAGCCTCCAGAAGAAGTGGCTGTGGCCGGACGACGATTTCACTCCAACAGAAGCATGCACCTCATATTTTCGGGACACGGAACTATTATTTCACGTTTGCTTAAACTTTTCGCTTAGTTAAGCTTCTTCTTGCGCGGGTCGGAGAAATTAACAATCACAGAGCATCACAATATAATATTCTCTCCTTCTCAAAAAGAAAAAACAATACAGTGCACGCACACACACTACACTGCTGAAAAGGAAGTTTAAATCGAATGCGATTATTGGAAAACATTCACCAAAATTGCTGCACCAATTATTTGACCAACATTCAGGCCACGGTAACCTTTCAACAACTTTGCCCTGCCGTTCAAAACCGTATCCTTTCTTTCACTTTTGGATTCCTGTAGAAAGCACGGGAAGATAGAGAACAAACGTTAATTGTTGCGATGATTTTACGGGGAGGTTTTGATTGTTGAGATGCTGGGTGTGGATGGATTTTTCTTCGATGGTTTTAATGGGTTGAAATGGAAAAACTCCAAAAAATCTTACCAAACACGGACGAGGAGGCAGACAGAGCGAGATAGAGAGGGAGAGGAGCGATTACATCATGCCCTTCCACTCGCACTTGGGAACATTTCTTATTTTTACCCACAACCTCACGCACGGCTTGGCCAAGCAACGCGGGCCCCTCTTCTATCGCACGAAAACGGCCACTTTTTCCACTTTCACGCCTGTTTGACTAGTACCGTTTGCAGCGAGCCCACGGATCTTCGGTTTGTGCTTACTTTTCCTAGGGTTTTCCTCGGTTTTCCTGGATTTTACCGGACTTTTCCCGGATTTTGGATGCGCTCGCGAAAAACACCTCTCTCCCCGACGAAGCGATTGTTGAAACTGTTTTTTTGCTTTTTTCTTTTTCTACCCAGCGGGCAGAGTATTACGCCTTGTACACACCGCACAGAATCTGGGCGCAGTCAAAGTGTCTATAGCAAACAGATGAAGTCATCCCGAACAAAATCGCTCGCGACGATTAGAAAAATGAATGAAAAAAACTGACAGTTCGTGCCTTTGTTTTGGTTGCGTTGGAGACGCTGTATTCGCTTTGCGAAGTAAAAAATCCAAGTTCGAGTTCAAGAAACTGCTTGTTTGATCTAAAATTACAAAATGTATCATTTAAACAGGCAAAAGTACATAATATGCTTGATAAAACTATTGAACTTTTCCGGAATCAAACGCACGCTGGTTGGTGATGAACGTAAACAGCTGACAATTATTTGACGTTTGGTGCTGTATGTCAAATTGCTATGACTTCACCTGTTTCCTATAGACACTTTGCTATAGACACTTTGATTAGCACCGCAAGACAAAATGACAGATGCTTCCGCGCTGAAATTTTCTGGGCGTACAAACATTATTTCCAGATTCTGTGCAGTGTGTACACAGGGTAACGAACATGATGCTCTCGGGCCACCGAACGAACGAACCGAGAGAACTGGTGCTGGTTCGGGTTCGGATCGGATCGGATCGGATTGTACGGCGGTTTTCCATTGTCTCTCTCACTCTTACTTTTCTCTCCTGTCTCTCTCTATCAGGGGAAGATCTACCGATTTACCCACAAAATCGAGTTTAAAATATATTCGTTTTTATTTCCGTTCTTAATATTAATTTCCTCGCTCTCCATCAGTGGCACAATTCTTTGGGCGGTGGCATCGTCGGAATCCTTCCCAACTGAAACTGGTCCGCGTTGAAGGCGGCCAAGGAATCGGCCGGAACCTCCTCCAACTTGCTGTACATGGTGGCCGATTGGGGACCGGGGGCTGGTGCGACCCCTCCAAAAACGGATCCACCGACGGACGCACCAAAGGGATTCGGAGCAGCGGTCGGTGCCGGTGTAAATATGCTCTGCGCCGTGGCATTCGTGGGAACCGCAGCTTGTGGTTGTCCGAAGGGAGATGGTGCTGGGGCGGAACCGAAAGGAACGGGATTGAACAAACTTCCTCCCGATAAAGGTTGAGCTGAGTTGAAGCCAACACTGGCGAACATGTCGCCTTGCTGCTGCTGCTGCTGCTGGCCAAAAATGGGGGCGGTCTGCTGAGCGGGAGTTTGGGTGAAAATGCTGGCCCCGGTTGGTGCGGCCGGTTGCGCCACGGCTGCGAAGATGTTCCCTGTAGCCGGTGCAGGTTGCTGTACGTTGCCGAAAAGCCCCATTCCGCTTCCCAATACCGGTGGAGCACCGAACACGCTGTTACTTGGTTGTTGCGTTGTTTGAGCCATTCCGAAAATGCTTCCTCCAGCAACGGGCTGCTGCTGGGGGGCCGCAGCAAATGGGTTTGCGGTGGGTGCGGCAGAAGAACCGCCGAATATGCTGCCCGTAGACTGAGGAACTTGTCCAGCGAATGCTCCACCGAAAATACTACCCCCGGTAGCAGGACCACCACCACCAAAGGTGCCTCCGCTGGGTGCAGACCCAAAAATGCTCGACGTGGCCGTTCCGCCCGTTGTTCCACCGAAGCTTCCGATCGAGGCAAACGGGTTGCCGCCTGCCGTTGGCTTTGTACTAGGCTCCTGCTGGTTGTACAGTTCCACCAGTGTACCAAGAATGTCCCGGCTCATCGTGGCCAACCGTTGCAGCTTGCCCTTCGCATCGTTGATCATCTGCGCCAGCTGCATTTGGTGCGCCGGAATGTTGTTCTGCATTTTGGCCTCCAAGTACATCATCCGGATCTCCTCGAAGCTTTGGTCCTCGATGAAGTTGGGGATCGAGTTGCGGTCTTTAAAGGGCCCAAAGCAGGACAGCGGCCACTGATTTCCCTTGAGCGTGACTTCGACTTCATTTTTCACCAGTCCGCTGCAAAAATTTAGTTTAGTAACTCGTTTTTTTTAGAGCGCTGCGGCATCTCTTACCAAATATCGATATGCTCGTTGTTACATCTCGATCCAAATCTGCAAGTGTTGTTGAGAAAGTACGTGCAAACTACCATATTTTGTGGGTAAATTTAGTTTTAATCCTCGATTTTGTTGATTATTTTGGCCGCGTCCAAAAATTGTCAAATGGGTGCCAATGGAAGAAAGCAATCTCAAGCGAACGGGTATTCAAGCAAGCTACAGTAGTCACAATCATAATCAACCATCTTTCACTTAAAGAAATTTCCAAAAACAAATTATCGAACTTATCAATCTGAAAGCAAGTGAATTTGGTAAGAGGAAAGTTAGAGCTTCTAGCTAAAAACATCACATGGCCGGAACCGAAAATGCCGAATTTACAGGCGAAAATGTGGTGAGGTGGGCGTTTAGTTATGTCGACTACTGTATGTGTTGACCGGGGGAGGACGGGGGGTTCTGTTTTTATGGCCGCCAATCGACAACAAAACTCGAAGATCGTTTTCCGTGAAAATTGGCTTTGGTTCCGATAATT
>NC_064877.1:77985646-77988146 GCF_943734665.1 Anopheles aquasalis
CCATCAGCGAAGAACCCGTGGCCGGCTGCTCTCGGGTGCTGGATCCCGGGAAAGTTCCGGTGGATCCAGTGATTCCGGATGAGTTGCTGCGTGCTTTGCAGGAGGCAGACGAGAAGGAAGTGGAATCGGATGCACTGGTGGCGCGACTACTGCAGGCCCAGTTCGATGCTGAGTACGATGAGCAGATCAAGCGAGAAGAGAACCACCGTAATAAGGATTCCAAGGTGAAGGTTTCGTACGCGAACTATCGCACCGTACCGGAGGGGTTGCTGTACGAGGAGCGCGAGGAAGTGCCGATCGATCTAAAGGCGGACTGGGACCGTTTCGAAACGAACGAAAAGGAACAGAAGCTGCTTCCGCGCACCGGATATCGAGTGAACAGCGAAGGAGAAATGGTGACGAAGCACAACCTCGACATTAGCGGGCGCAGTAATGCATGCAAGGTGATGTCCTTTCCACCCGAGTTCTCGACAGGCGATGCGGCCGGCTTCGATATGAAACTGTCCAACAAGGTGTTTAACCAGCTGAAGACCCATTCGAAGAAAACCACTCGGAAGCTTCACAAGGCTCAGGATCGTAAGGAAAACTTGGCGACCGCCGAAATGGGAGTCGATGAACCGACACGTCTGATACTGTACAAGTGGATCAACAACCAGCTGCTAGAGTCGGTCGATGGGGTCATTTCTACTGGCAAGGAAGCGATCATCCTGCACGGTGAGACGGATTCCGAAAACCCGAACCTCAAGGAAGATGATCCACTGCCCCCGAAGGAGGTGGCCATCAAAGTGTTCAGTACCACACTGAACGAGTTTAAGCAGCGTGATCGATACATCAAGGATGACTATCGGTTTGCGGGTCGGTTTTCCAAACAGAACGCCCGTACCGTCATCAACATGTGGGCGGAGAAGGAGTTACGGAATCTACATCGGATCCGTGCAGCCGGAATCCTATGCCCGGAGGTGGTCGCACTGAAGAAGAATGTACTGGTGATGGCATTCGTGGGCGATAGTATGATCCCGGCACCGAAGCTGAAAGAGGCCACACTGTCGGATGCGCAGCTGATCATGGCGTACGAGGAAATGGTCGATATTATGCATCGGCTTTATAAAGAAGCCCGGCTGGTGCATGCTGACCTGTCCGAGTACAACATTCTTTGGTACGAGGAAAAATGCTGGATCATCGATGTCGCACAATCGGTGGAACCGAGTCATCCGGGAGCACTGGAATTCCTAATGCGCGATTGCGACAACATCAGCACGGTAGATATCTTTGTTTTCCCAACCATTCGCGATCGTTTTTATCGAAAAGTGTGTTCACATTCGCTTGCTTCACATTTTTTTATGCTTTCAGTTCTTTACCAAACGGGGCGTTAGTGGAGTGAAGAGCAAGGAGGACCTCTTCTTCGACATCACCGGTCTCGATCCAATTTCGCACAATGCCACGATTCTCGAACGGATACACATGAAGGGTGAGCCGGCGCACATTGTATCGGGCATCGATGACAATACGCCGGATGTCTTTAAACCCATGCAATATCCCTTCGAATTCGCCTGGGCAAAGGTGGAATCGTACAAGAGCAAAAAGAAGCAAAAGGAGGACGGGCAGCATGGTGGCGAGAGCTCCGGATCACGGCTTCCGTGTCGCAGCACCTCAGAGTCGAGTGGCTGTGGTTCAGACGTTGAAGCAGTGTTGAAGGAGGAAGTGGTCGTCGCCTAAACTAGGTCAATTTTGGACCCGCTAATCCAAAGTGTTTATTGCGAACGGATGTGACAATGAATTGTTTGTCCAAATAAATAATGCCACACAAACAGCGACATTTTATGTAACTGTCTATCGATTCTATTCACGTATTTGTGCCTTCTGCTGATAATCGAAATTAGGACTATATCAAAACCCTTCTGGGTTTCTCCACCAAAATCTACTAAACTGGATAAGGGAGGTAACAACGATCTGCAAGGAGCCGAAACGGGTGAACTTAGACCATAGCTCTTGTTCTAGCTATATTTTTATTATTTCAAAACACAGAAAGGTTTTCGTTTAATAAATATAAAAAGTCTGTTTCACTAGTTAAAAGTAAAAATAAGGTTCTACACAGAGGAAAAACTTAAAGAAATCATTGCGTAAATCGAATATCACTTGCTCCCCTCGACTCATCCGGATTTTTTCGTCAGACAAACTCTGAATTTGGTGGCTTAAATTGACACTTTTTTGCATGTGTCCGCATATTGCTGGATTGAGTAAAGCTTTGACCACAATTGGGGTGCGGGCAGACATAAGGTTTGTAGCCAGTGTGGTAGTTCAGATGCGTCTTCAGATGGTGTTTTTTGGTGAACGCTTTCGGGCAGATAGGACACGCGAATGGCTTGATACCGGAATGCAAACGATGATGCAGCGTCATATTGCTCCGATCCGCGAAGCTCTTTCCGCAGACCGAACACTGGGGAGGGAACCAGATACGAATGATTTGAATTAATAAAATTTCCTCCGCCGACAAACACAT
>NC_064877.1:78005646-78008146 GCF_943734665.1 Anopheles aquasalis
GGGTGTCCATTTGGACGTACGCGTGTACCTCACAGCTTACTGACGCGATTCACATTTGGTGGGGACAACATCGGCGGCGACTTAGCCTTAGCTGACCACCGACCTACTCTTGCGCTTGTTCTCGCTTCTCGCTCTTCTTGTCGGAGCTTGCAAGTGAACACGGTATGTTACCTTAATTGTTGATTAATTACAAACAACTTCGGAGAAACCGTAACCGAATGGTACAAGTACACCGTAATTGTAATAGCTGCCCGGTGGGCTCCAGTCACACTGTTCACGTGTTAATGCTTTTACCCGGCCCGAAACGTCACCTCCGACAGTCCGTCCACTGTCCAGCAGACGGATCCAGCACGAAATGGACGGTAAAATCTACAGTGGAACATAGTTTTATGTGTCGTCAAACTTCACTGCGCGCGAGAAGTTCGCAGCAAGACTTTATGTTTTGCATTTCGTGCAAATGACGCACGATCATAAGTAGCGCATAATGTTCGAGATGATGCCAAGGATCCAATGAATTACTGAAAATGGGGGATGTTAAGGGGCGCTATAGAGAGTACCTGAGTACAAGGTTAACAACCGTCGTTCTTTAGTTTAAGGGGAGGGAAAATCAATAATTTGACCATTGAATAGAGAAAATAAAACACTACACAGCGGAGGAGGTTTTCATGAAACATTAACATGGTTTAAGATCACTGCTTGCATTAGTTTATTGGTTTGGTTTAGGTTTGTAGTTGTTCGGCTAATCGGTGCACCCAATCCCACTCACCATCTCACCTTTCGATCGATCGTTTACGTTGGTTTGCTTCTGCTTCGCTACGGAGGCTCTATTTTACAGTTCGTTCCGCATTATCACTTCGCTCAGCGTCAGGTTTGATTAAAACAAGCATACAACACCGTTCGTTCGCTTGTGCGATTTGCCAAAAAACAGCAGAGCCCCTAAACAAACCACCACTCAAAGCTGAACACTATGCAAACTGCAAAAGTCCCCTTTCCCCACCGGAAGTTGACGCATTCCCGCACAGACGCGTTTAAGCAGCGGTTTCTTTTGGTTTCGTTGGCCGGTATGGTCGTAAACAGGGGCTTACTAGGCCACGCACAGTTAAAATGATCTACCTCATCCTCAACATCGACGGGTCTATGCGGGCGTGCCTTTGCTTTCCTTTGCGCCTTCCAGCCGATTCTAAGTCTCTTTAAAAACAACGACGCTACACTAGAGGCTGCCCGGAAATGCGCGCGCATTTCCTTGTGGCACAACAATATGGCTAGCAAGATATTAACTGTACAAACGGCTTTTGCTTTTGATTATTTTACAGCTAAAATGTAATTTAGAATCTGTTAAATTCTCCACTAGGGTGTGTGTGTTTGTTTTGGTTGCTTTTTGCAAATTTAATTCTGTATCTCGCCAGCATTCCAGATAAGCCTTTCCTTAGGTACAGCCAGCCGGCCATCGATGGCCGATGCAAAAGCCGCTACGCTTCCGTACGGTAGATATAATGTAGAGTAAGCGAAAGAGAGTGAAAGAGTTGTAAAATGGGTAATTAGTGACAGGATGACATGGCGGTCATGCTTTCGCCAAACTCCAAAAAGCTGACTTCCTTCGATATTTCAGATGCTGGTGTGAGATGCTTGATTGCTCGGATACACTTGGTCTCCATGGTTGGCTGATTGAAAGAGCATTGCTTTGGGTTTGTCTGGAACCAATTGCATTGAGTGATACTGAGATACTGATTTAGAATGCTTTCGATGAGGTTTGCAAAGACTTTCGATAACGTCCCCCACCTTCCTGTAACGGTTGTCTGCCCACAGCCCGATCCTGACGGTACGGACGGGATGAATTATCCTAATTGACTCGACGGATTGCTGTTGCCATGGAACTGCTGCTGGTATTTTGATTCTGCCTTCTGACGGTGATCGCTTCTTTGTACTCAAAAACCTATTACATGACCCAGTATATTGTCAAGCCGGTGCTAATGATCAGTTGCTGTACTTCAATGCACAGATCATTGATCACTATTGATGAGAGCTTCTTTAAGCATATACAAAATAGCTGCTTTAGCATGGTTTTTATACTGTAAATAAATGATTTTCAAATCACCTACAATACATTTCGCATCACATATGCTGGATTGCAGTGTAAAGCAAAGGCAGTAAGCAGTAATTCAGTTTGGTAAATAGTCTGTTGTTGGTAGAATATAAATCAAAGGCTTGCTTTCAACTACGCACTTATGCTAATCCATTTAATATTGTTTACGTCGCCGTATTGCGCTGTTGTACTTTTTTCCGTAGAGGTTTTCTGATCAAGATGTTTTTTTTTTGGTTGGGTGGAACCTAGACCCACAACTAAGCTTCTACTACACAACACAAATATTGTCCAGCATTTTGTGTACCGTTGGGCGTTCTACTTTCTAAACGCATGGTTCTCTACTGAATCACAAAGCAGCAGTTTGAGAAATCATTTGAATGCGGCTTTGACCAAAGCAATACTCATCGTACAACTTAC
>NC_064877.1:78023146-78025646 GCF_943734665.1 Anopheles aquasalis
ACGGGTTCAACCGGTTCAACACCCGCCTGTTATGCACGGTGAAGGGAAAAGCCACTCAAGGACTGCCTGAATACTGCACCGCAATGGTAGCTACAAAAACCTTGGCCAAGTGGACTGTAAAGTTCAACAGAGGTCCTGTGAACTTAACATGCTAAGGAAGCGGCTTCATTCGGTGAAGCGGCCGTTGGACCATCTATCTGTGTCCATTATGTGTCGAAGGAAAACGCTCTGATTAGATGGCGTTCACCGTGGCATGCTGCTAAACTCCATGCGGCAGGTTTATTTATAGACAATCTAGTTTGGTGGATCGCATCCGACTACTCCCACGTGACGTCGTCCAATTGGTGCTTTTTAATTATTTAGCACCAACACCACGCCTAAACGCACGTTTAATATGTGGCACCCGTGCCAGCAGCTACGGCGGTAATGACTCCCGAACGAGTGTCCTATTGGGAACATAATTAATGTTGCCGGCCGTCAAAAGCTGGCAGATATATCACGCGCCCAATCCGTGAACCGTAGCAGAGGCGGTAGTGGGAAATTAATAAATGTTTGTCGTGCCGGACCCGTCAGGCCACAGTTCCGGCCTCCCCGTTGCCGTGGCCACTGATCGATGTCGCGAAAAACTGAGGGCGCGAGGCCCGCGTGCTACGTATCGCGATCGAACTTCCTTGCCGTGGGTTCGAGTTGCGCTACATACCCGCGGTGGCCTCATTCTAAAGCCGAAAAACACAACAGCTGTTACGGGTCCGTCGGTCGATTCGACGAATACTTTCTGCTGACGTCAATCCCTATAACCGGGACCGGGAACCTGCACTGTGTCCAACTTCATTTCCCATGCCTCGTCGCTTCCAGTCAGCGCACGAATTTGCTGAGAAGACGGATATTATAGACGCGGAGAGACGGAATGCGGTGGCCAGACGGTGAAGGCGAACGATAATGGCCTGTGCTAGGCCGTTACACGGTTGGTGCGGAGCTGAAAAATCTCCCCAAATCAGAAGCCATTTCGGAAAATCAAATCCCAAAAAACACATTACCGAAAAGCTGGCAGACCATTTGCGTGGTTCGGAAAAGTTGGGCAGCGCAGGTTCGCTACCTGTGCGGCCTGTATAGTGGCCAAGGTGTCAGGTTGGTAAAGGTTGAGTGTAGCATGATTGGTTGAATGGAAAGTTGCAGCACTTTATTTTTAGACCGCAATAATGCTGGATGCTTACATTCGCTTTTTTTACAATTTGTTTCAAGCTTGTCTTAGGGATAGGTATTAATTGAAGAAGAGTTCATTTCCACGTCTTATGCTTTCTTTACTCACTCTTTTTTCATTTCAGGAATTTGTAAATCCTTAAAAATCATTCCAAATTCCCGCAAGTTCATCTGATACTTTTGTATTCAAAAGTGAAATGCTTTCCGCTAGTTAAAGGATAACATCAAAAGTGTAGGATAACGCAAACACGCCAATGTTCGCTCACATTAGCCAACACTTTGAAGCGTTGAATGTTGCTGAAAGTGAAGGCTAACGCCTGCCTCTAAACATGGCTACAACCTGTCGACTATACAACTGATACCACGGGTAGCTTTTTCATTGTTTCTCTTTACATAACAGCACTTTCAATTTGAACATTCCGCCACCCGGTAGCTGGCACGTCAATCAATGATCACACAACCCCCGAGAGGAGGGTATGAATTTTGGATTGCATTTATTATTTCTTCGCAATCAAATCGCTTCCATCGTAATGCAACAAGCGTTTGCATGGCACCGTTCGCAATCGGTATTTCGCTGCAGGCCAGCAAGCAAGCAACCAGCGGGCCCGATGGGAAGCATCAACAGATAATTAGATAACTGAAGGACCTGTACGATCGGTTCTGGAGAAGCACGATCGAACGCCCACCCTACCGGAACTGAAGGCTTGCATGTCAATGGGCGCCCACGTTGGCACATAATTTGCTGTCAGAACCAGCAACGCATGCTAATGAGTTTATGAGATTTGATTAAATTCACCCACGTACCAGGGCTATAACGCGTGCGGATAGCGAGTAGCAGGAGTAGCTGTAATGGAAATGAAGTTTATGGCGAGCAGAATAATGAAATTCCTTTCCTTTTGTTTTGTACCATATCAACGAATTTCATTTTTAAGAATTCTACATTATTTACTGAGGGTTCTCGTTATTTTTACGAGTTTAGAACCGCATTCACAAATAGTTCAAACGGCAAACCAGCAGTATTGAATCATTATCGTACCGTACTGTATGGACACAAATTGAATTGAGAACATAACTCATTTTCTATTGATCCAGTAAAGGGCCTCATCTTCCGCCAGCACATGTTTGACATATAAGCTGTACGTTGTATCGTTGTGCCTGCTGGTTCTTCACGTTGTGAGCGAAGCATTAGCCGAATCCTTGCGAAGGACTGTTTGATCAATGGGTTGCAACTCAGATAATCTCTGTACATCATGACACACATACAAGCTCACATTTGCAAACCTGGTACCACATGTTGTGG
>NC_064877.1:78028146-78030646 GCF_943734665.1 Anopheles aquasalis
GAAACGCATTTCATACGTACCATTCTCGACGCAGGAAATGATTTTACCCTTCCGGCGGCGCAGATTTGACTCGAGGTTACTCTCGTCCCCGTAATCCTCATTACCGGTGTCCTCGGACTCCTGGTGCACATCCTCGATGATACCACTGTCGTGAATGTTTTCGTTGGCCAGCAGCAGCGGATGTTGGTCCATCGTGACCCTGCCTGAGTAATCCGCTGTTGGCCAAGTAAAAACGGTAACCAAGCTTCCGATGGCTTACAATCTGTCACACGGCATTCCGTTCATTTGTCAGTTTCACTCGATCACGAAACACTAAAATTCCTGGAATTCCTGTAATTAAGTCACAAACACGCAGATGTTGAGAAAAGAATAGAGAATTCCTCACCGCCCCTGTAAGTGGCTTCCTCGTGTTGCCCAATTCCTGTCCAATACTTGAGTTTTGATACTCGGAAACATGTACTTTGTTGTCGTCAGCGCGTAGAACTTTCCTTCTCGGCAAAAGTTATCTTGCTGAACGATTTTCCCTCACGCAATTCACCAGCATAGCAACCACTGACACGCTACTACTACTACTAAACACACACACACATACACAAAGCTACTAAACACCCATTTTCCTCCCTTTTCCACCTCACTTTCTTTCTCTACGCACGCACACACCAGCAAAGAAAAACGATGCAAGCTTACGCACGACAGGTCCGTGCTATGCACATCGCTTCACGTCACAGACGCAGCAACTCCTTGGCATGGGAGGGTGTTTTACCTCGTGACCTTTCGTGGCCCGTGCGACGCAAATCGAAGACACGATAGCTTGTGTTGAAGCAACACAACTCCTTGCCTTGATGGCTTGATTGTCGTGGTGCTGTCGACCTAAATATTGCTTTTTAAAACTCTCCTTATGCTTTTCACACTTCACTTATGCAACATCCTGGACCACCAGCCGTGGAGGGAGTTCGTGCGTGTTTCAGTGCACTCTTTCTCTTGCGAGGGCGAATGATGGAATGATTTGACCTGGTATAAGACTGGTTAGATGGTAGATAAGCGGCCACAGCCCACTTTCACGACAACGACGACGACGACGAAGACGTAGCACCAAAGTTACGTTCTCGTTGCAAACAATTCACGGTAAAGAAGATGATTCGCCCTTTAGGTGGAGTCACGAAAGGACCCTCCACTCCACTTGCCACATATCACTTTATCTGTCACTGTCGTCGTGGAACAACGCCACTTGGCATTGCTCTTGGAGCGCTGCGTCCTGGAATGCATAAGTGCTTCTTACTCAATAAGGCCCGTCAGTTGATGCTTGTTCTATCCAATGTGTGCTCGTTGTTTGCTTCTTTTTCTTTTGTTCTTGGTACTCTTTACATCTTTTGGGGACGGGAAAACGTGCGGTGACCGTGCAAGAATAGCTCTGAACCACGAATGACCGAACCGTTTCGTGGGGTTCCTTTCGATGGCTACACATCACCCACCCGGTGAGTGCCAGCCATCCTGGCACTGTGCAAGTGTTGGTGGCCATTGTTGACGCGGCGGATGCTGATGGTCTGCGCCGACGCATGGAAATGCCGGCTGGACGAAAGCGAGTTGACAACGGCATCGCATGTCAACAATCGAACACTCACGCGCCCACGCGATAGCTACCAGCACACGCGACACTCCATCATCGGGGACGATCGGGAGTGGGGGCGGTATACTATGCTCGGATGCTGGCATCCGGTGGAAATGCCCGACTCACGCACACACCCACTCCACATGGCATGAGTGCGTGATAACAACAAAACTTTCGATATCTGTTTATATTTTGCACTGTGGCCAATGCCGGGAACGAGGAAAGGAAGGGTGGAAACGGCCGCCAACGGCCTTATCCCGTATTATGACTTACAGGATTCGCCTCGAAATAACTACGTCGGCGAGACCGTGGCGGATGGATGACAATAAAGGGCCTTGCCGTGCGTCGATGGCCGACCAGCGATAGAGAGCGTTACGTATTTATTTCAATTAGCTCGTTCGAATTATCGCGCCGATTCTGTTGACTGTCTACCATTAAGATGAGTAGTTTAGACAATGTATAGCTCGGTTGGTCGTAAGTATGAATCTCGTGAAATGCTTATTGACATCGGTGGGATATGTATTCAGCAGATTGCGACCCATTGACTAGTAATGGACAAACTTCATTTCAGCCTGGCACTTCATCCTAGGTCGTGCCAATTTGCATGCTGAAGGTATGTGGCGAGAAAGGAGGTTGTTTTATGGAAAACTGGTTTGAAATAACGAAATGTTCCCTCCATGATCTCGAGGAATTTTCACAAGGATATCGGTACTTTGCAAATGCAACTCCTGATCGTAGACTATTTTGTATCGGCTATATTTCATACTATAATAATTTCGGTGAATTTGTCTTATTTAAATTTCATAACATTTAATTCCTACAATTGGTTTGTAAGCAAACCTGTGTTCAAAGCAAGTGCGATGGCACGAAGAGGGAGTCCTTTGTAGCACG
>NC_064877.1:78033146-78035646 GCF_943734665.1 Anopheles aquasalis
AGCAGCACCGACATACCGGTTACGTTACGCAGTAAGTCCATATGCGATGGTATTTCATTAAATTCCGAACGTGTCCCAATAACTGTGTGCATGTGTGTTCGACAACCGTCGTCGCCGTTGCCACCGTCGGTCCCATCATCCATCAATTTGCGTGCTGACACGGTCCGGGAAATGCTCCGGATGAAGGGGAGCGTGTGCATCGCTGCGAGCCTGCAACAGTTTGTTGCACTTCTTGCCGGGAAAGCCACACATAATCGACCGGATTCCGGGGCCAGTCTGAATCTCCAGCTGGTACACAGCCGAGTAATGCCGGCCATCCATGTCGCCACCGTTCGCTCTGGCGGGCTCTGGCTTATAATTTAATAATTAATGAAATTTTGCCAAAACCCTCGGCAAACCAACTGAACACCGGAGGCTCGAGTGATCAAACCGGATGAGGAGAACCGGAACCCGGGGGAGGGGGGGGGGTCGAATGACGAATGAACAGTTTTTGGGAGCTCCACCCGGCTGGCTGCGTGTCCACGGGCTGCGTAAACGGTTCAATCTATTACCAATTATTGTCATCCATCGGGAGAGCGAGTGTTTTTGTGGCAATAATAGAAATTCGTTCCAGGGGAGGAGAGGCTGGTATTGCGGTTGCTGATCTCTAATAGACTAGGACTAGGACTACGGTTCCTGGCAGGTTTGGGCAGGCCCGGGGGATGACGCGTAAAAACCGGCGTTGCGTATCAATATCAGATTATCGTTTGTTAAATATTGGCTGTTGGGCGATCGAGGCGTTCAACAATGCGCTGCAAACATGGAACCGTGCCCCATGCGGGTTCTGCTAATTGGTTCTGCCTAGGGTTCGGTAACTATTCGCTTAATGTCCACTGTATCCTCTCGGATGGAATAATAATGAGCAAATATAGAACTCAATCGGGTGCAAGTTCCACCGAATAACACCGCAGGATTGCTACTGTGGGGCAGGGTGTATCGGTTGCAGACAGGTACTGGCTGTCTGGCTAGCCGCTGGGTGATTTGTCAACTACTGTGATGACCGATGATGCAGTTTTTTTTTTCTCTTCTTCCTCGTCTGGTTTTGATTTTGATTTTCGAAGAAGCAGAAGCACGGGACGGGCGTGTGGTTGCATCTGTTTGCTGTCACTGCGACTGACAGGCACTACGGTTGCTGATTATGCATTCAATTAGATACATAATTCAATCCAGTCCACCTTTTTACGTCAGATTCTGGCGGAGTAATGTAATTAAAAGGGGTGTTTGTGGGTGGCACCACCCAGGTGGAATCATAAACTAATCCATTGGCATTGTTGAATGCTAGAAAGCAGATGGTTTTATCATTCTATTCTCTAGATAGGATATCTCATTCTCGTTCTGGACCATAGAACCAATAAACTACTTGCGATTCATATGCTGGTGGGTGAGACAATGCAGAGTGCCAGTTAGGGTTCCGAATCAGATGATTGTTTCATATGAAATCTAATAACACAAAAAGCAAATATAAACTGTAATTATTATTGAAAAAGTTGTCCCGATTGCTTCAGCTTCTGCCGGGGAAAGCTTTACAGCTTCCCCGAAGCCAGACGATTTTTTTCGCAACCCCATGCGCCTCCATCGCGTGCGCCTCCATCGCGTGCGCCTCCATCGGAGAGCCGACAAAATGCTGGCGGTGCGTTGTCTGTGAAAGGACATGAAGATGGATTATAGCCCGCGGCTATTTGGGGGCGCTTGGCATATTCCAGACCCTGCTATCGTCAATATGGAGCGAGGGCAGGGGAGGGGCCCGAACATTGGGACCAATTTGATATTAACTTTGAAGCGGAACAAAACCCCAAAAAGCGAAAAGCGGAAAAGTAGAAATGATGAAATGAATTTACATCAGGCTTCTTCCTCCTTCTCGTCGCTGGCAGACCACCACTCGGCATCATTAGTGCGACGAGCAACGCATCTGCAAGCACCAACCATCAAACCCTCGGCGGGGTACGTGCTGGTGATGGTCGCCGGAACGTCGGTTCAAAAATTGAAGCCAACGGACCCAGGGTCCGGGCCCTCCTTCGGTGGAGATAAAAGCGAATTTAGCCGAAGTATCTTGTGCATGCACGGGGCAGGCAGGCCAGGGCATCACGCCGGCCTCACAGTTACTCAACTCCGCATCGGCTTTTGATGCTAATGCCCGGCACTGCGAGTGTGGCGATATTATGCGATTCGCAAAAGGGTCACGGTGGCGAATGGTGCCGGTAGTTAATGGGAGAGTAATTATCAGTCCCCGGTACCGCGCACCGCACACTCCGGGGTGCCCATGTGCGTAACCTTCAATCGGATACCATCGCGACAAGGGCCGGCGTTCAGTGAGTCCGGGAACGCGGGGTGGCTACGTGCTTTGCTTGGGTCCTTGGGGCCTATTTGCTTTGCGGCAGGGCTCGCAAATGAATCATCAGCCTCCGAGCGAACGAAACACGACCCTATCGGGTGGTGCGGGGCTCGAGAGATCAACGAAACT
>NC_064877.1:78040646-78045646 GCF_943734665.1 Anopheles aquasalis
TTAGCCTCTCAGGCGTGTTTGTTAGGATGGTGAGCGACTGTTCGCGATCGGACCACCGTGGTGACCGCTAGAACCGTGTGCGCACGTGTACGGCTACTAATTGGAAAATAGATTATTCCACCTCTCATTTGCAGTCTTTCACGGCCGTCCTGCACCGATTGTTGTAGATCGATCAAACATTCCCGGGTTCCCCATTGGCGTGTGAACTAGAACACTACTCAGCTCATCTGTTGTTCCTCTGCTGCTAGTGGCGTTCCCAGAATACGGCAAAGAATCAGGAGGAGCACACATATCCGCATAAGGGCTGAAAGCTGGAAAATGCAGCTGCACATGGCTTCCTGGTTCTGCTATCCACCAGCTGTTGTCATGGACAACGAATTAACTTTGTGATGCTTTATGATTTCCTTGTTCAAATTCACCGGAAACGACTTTGTTGTGAGTGCTCAACGTTTTAATAATTTCTTTTTATTTTACTAATTTTTTTTACTGGAATTGAAGTATTTTTCTAATGCGCCGATAGACACACAACAACGACAGAGTATAATAATCGTTTAAATTTTCTTTTAAAGGAACAACACCATCAAACATGGTTGCTACTACGGGTGCTACTACGGGTGCTTGCTGGGAACTATCTTTCGCATTGAACCTCCTGCCTGGATGTTGTTGATATCCCTAAAGGGCGTTGTTGTGCAAAATGATGTTACAGGGAATCGATTTTGTGGGTGGACCCGTTGCGGCAAAGAGTAATAGATACCGCTTGTAAACTGTGCACTGCAGTTGGCACTTCAAAGTACGGTTCCATGAATGGACACTATAAAACTCGCTCGAACTGCACCGAACGGTACCATTTTTGCTCCGGGGTTAGCTTTTGAATGACCCATTCAATCGAGTTGCTGGTTCGAAGCTCCCGGTGTGTTTGGTTCGAAAAGATAGAGACAACACCGAAACCCACCATCATCTCACCTAGCGTTTAATTGTTCCCGGTAGGACAGCAAATTGAAACCTTCAGCTAGAGTGTCCAGTAGTGCCGTTTCATGTGGCTTACAGCATCCCGGAAGGGATCGACATTAACGGAAGTTATTACGATCAATATTGAATTTCCGCATCCATGTGAATCGTCGCCCTACTATTTTCCCTGTTACGCTACGGTCGCTCTAATTTTCCATTCTGCAATGCATCTCACGGTGTCTTGGTACTGCTGACGAAATTATAGCAAGTACCATCGGACGCGAAGGGAGCGGCGATGGTTTCGGTGGTTTAGTCATTTGATAAATGAACGAAGTACGTGGCACGCGGAAGAAAAAAGTTCAAAAGTTGTTTGCCCCTTTCGTCGCCTTTCGGTCTTGGCCGGTGCATGACGCTGGAACAAGCGAAGACTGCAATTTGTTAGCCATCCGACCGGAAATGGGTTTTTTTGTGTTTTCGCTGCATTCTCGTCGGAAGGAACTGGAGCAACTGGTGGTTGACTACCGCAAGCGGGAACACCCGTGCGCTAGCGTTGGTTTGTGGCTGCCACAGGAGGAGGAGGAGGAGGAGTAATGGGTACAACAAGTGTAGTCAAACTGATAAAACTGTTTAAAATGTTTGGATTTATGCGTGTAATAGTGCTCGCTTGCATAAGCGGTAAGGTATGACCTTTGGCTCTCGAGCTGCCTCACGGTGCCTCATGGCGTTACCGGTCCTGGTGTGATACAAAATGGATGAATACTATATGTTATTGTTCGTTCGTTCGCCTATAGAACGCCGAGTATGCAGGAATGCTGTTGGCTGCAGGGATCCTAGCGCATCCCATCCTCTGGCGTGAGTGTTCCAGCGAAGATTGCGTTCGTTCGGTGAACTTTCTAACTGGCCAAAGTCGACGGTGGTGGTGGTCCTCACTTCCCGGCGGACTACTCTCCTGCACTGTAACGGTGATGCCGATTTTTCGGAGCAATGAAAAATGTGTGCCGTTCCGAAGGGCAGATGGTCTATCTTAATCTCCATCACTCAGTCATGCGGGTGCACCCGCTGGCAGCGTGGCCGCTCGGGCCGCCGTTAAGCGCTGGTAAAGAGAGTAGAGGCCATCCGACCGAGAGCATGCATCACGCGGTGCATTATTCACCTGTCGTCATGTGAGGCCATACTAGGCGAGAAGTGTGGCTCTCCTGCTCCTCACCCACCCGTTTTTTTTGTCGTACCCTTCTATGTCCTACTACTTTGTGCAAATTTTCCCTAGCATAAATCATGCTCCGATCCTGGTGCAGTCAGTCAGCGGCAGGGGTAGCAGTGCAGGACGCGATCGTTGATCCTCATCCACCCACTTCCCCGCTCCCGGAACGCCGGAAAGTGCACAGTGCCCATCGCTCATCTTTTGTCGTCCTCGCCGGTGGCGCGGAACTTTGCCAACTTTTTAGCCCGTTAACAAGGCCAACTAGGCGTTGTTGGTATTTTATTTTCTCCCTTCAACCCCCCGCCCATTCGTCATATTACGTTCTTGTCCGTTTGGCCATGGATTTTTTTATGAACTCTCGATGAATATACCCTTGACGACGTTACCGCACGACAGTGAAAGTTCCCGAGAGCCAGCAGACGGCAGCGTTGCAGTCTGTTATCGGTGTGATTTGTGCGGGTCGTGATGGGAATAATGAAGTCCGCGAGACCGTCGACCGCCAGTTGTCTTTAGAAGGTTTGTCAGCAGCAGGGTTCTCGGCATCTTGAGGGTATTGGAGAGGAGGTTTGATGGGATAGTTTTCGGGGTTGACTAAAAGTATGTTCTTTCTGAACGCAAAGAATCCACTATTCAGGGGACTGAATGATGAGCCGGCGAAAAAGGAATACGTTGGAACGACCTGACTACGAGGGTATTCTGGGAGTAAGGCGCCTTGTAAGATTATCAACGATACCAGAACACTTTGTCGTGGCATGTGTGGAAGATCTGTTTAAAAGGAAATAAAGAAGAAAAAAACTGTCGATTTAAAATAACGGGGATTTTTAAAAAGTCCCGTTATTTCTTGCAGTTTCGGTTTTGCGGACCCGGCGTCGAGCAGCTTTTTCGAGGGAACGACAACGTAAACAAACGCGGACGGAAAATTCTGTAAAAAGTGGGAGCTAAAATCGTTGTAAAAAGTGGAAAATTAGCTATATTCGGCTTCTTTCGTCCTCGGTAAGAGCTATCTCAACTCACTCCGTTGGAGAGGTAACCCGTGAAAGGACCAGCGATTTGGAAAAGATCCGCAAAAGACTGAGAACAGAAATGGTAAATATGCCGGTAGTTTGCTTGCTAAATCGCTGTTTTACGGTAAAATGATGTTCTTTTTTACGTTCACAGAGCGTGACTCTACACACGGACGTTGGAGATATCAAGATTGAATTGTTCTGCGACGATTGCCCCAAAACCTGCGAGAACTTTCTGGCCTTGTGCGCCAGCAATTACTACAACGGAAGCCTGTTCCACCGAAACATCAAGGGGTTTATCGTCCAAACTGGTGACCCTACCGGAACCGGCAAGGGCGGGCTGTCGATATGGGGCCGAAAGTTTGAAGACGAATTCAAAGAGAGCATCAAACACAACGAACGGGGTATGGCGTCGATGGCAAACAGTGGACCAAACACCAACGGCAGCCAGTTCTTTTTCACTTACGCCGCCCAACCTGCGTTAGACCTCAAATACACTCTGTTCGGGAAGTAAGTATATCGGTGGCCACATCGACGGAAAAGCGAAAGTGTTAATCTTCATGGGTTTTCCTGTTTTTTTGCAGAGTTATAGACGGGTTCGAGGCTTTGGATGAGCTGGAAAAGTTGACCGTAAATCCCAAAACGTATCGTCCGTTGGTGGAGAAGAAAATCAATAGCGTCACGATACATGCAAATCCTTTAGCAGGATAGACCGTGGGTTATGATTAAGATTTAGGGTTCAAAATACATTTTTTTTATTACATTATGGTGCTTATTCTGTAACTTTCGATTACGATGGCCTCAGGCGTTCGATTCATTTGGTTCATTTTGTGTTCATTTGGTGTTCACGATCGCCTGCATGTCGAGTGCATTTTTGTGGTCGACAGCTGGTGTTCTGTTTACATCGAGCATCGAGCATCTGAAAAACAGTTATAGCGTCCTGATTGTGCATCAATAATTTCTTTCTGCTAATCGTATACTATTATTACAAAGGTTAAGTCGTTTTTATACCGAAAAAAACAAGTTAATTAACAGTTTTTTTACTTCAAACTGTCATTTTGAATTGTTTATTGTTTTCGAAACGTTTCGAAATTCGCATGAATCATCGAACGCCTGAGGCCATCGTAATCGAAAGTTACAGAATAAGCACCTATACATTATTTCTTTAAAATATTTGTTAATTTCGTTTGCGGTTTTGCGTACACTGACTTCAATTTAAACTAAAGCGAACGGGCGAAAACGGCGAAACATTTTAGATCGCTGAGCGAAATTCGAAAACAACGCTTTTTGGTGCGGCTGTTGTTGCGAGTGTTTTCCAACATTTTACGAGGATTTTACGTGTTTTTTGGCCAACAAACATGGAACACATCCCTTCCGTTCGGCGTCGTTCTAGCCTGTTCTCCGGAAATCAAGGTACGTGCGGGAAAACCGTCCAGTCGATGCGTGATTCAAGGTTTTGTTGTTTTTCAGGATCCGAATCATCTTCGTGTTCCAGCGAACGTGCCAGGTACGCCATGGAACGAGGAATTTATTTGATGAACTATTACTAACGAATCTCGCCTACAGATATGAAAAGCAGCTGCGAGCGGAAATAAAGGAGTGGAACGATTTGCTGCGTTCAAAGTACCAGCAGCTGCGGCAGATGCAGTCCAAAGTGTGCAGCGTTGACCAATCCCTGCTGACGGAGGAGCAAAGGCGTTACCTGGCGGATGGCCCATCGGTGGATAAGGTGCTTATTCTGTAACTTTCGATTACGATGGCCTCAGGCGTTCGATTCATTTGGTTCATTTTGTGTTCATTTGGTGTTCACGATCGCCTGCATGTCGAGTGCATTTTTGTGGTCGACA
>NC_064877.1:78053146-78068146 GCF_943734665.1 Anopheles aquasalis
AGTGAACATAATGGGAACGCTGGATTTTCTCGTTCGCGCCTGTACTGGCTATCAGGAGCAGGAACACGACCGAGTGGTTGAGTTGCACCACGGCAGGATTCTTTTGTATGTTTGTAGCACAGGCTCCTACTAGTACATGGTCCTATCTGATTAGTCTCTCACACCTTTCATGGACAGAAAATACTTGAAAAGCGAATTGATGATTGATCTGTTTGTCATGACACCAGCCACTCAACTGGCGGCTCTATTCTTCCAAGGAAGACGAGATTCCGTGAAGGAAACGATGGTTATCAATGTGATCCACGGAATATTGTTGCTGAAAGTGTTCTCTCTACGCCACATCTGGGGCTATCTTGTGAACGTGTTTGAGGTAGTAGGGTTCAGCTTTTCAAACTAGCAGAATGTGTCGTTTTTTGTTTCTTTCAGCGTTATAAAATTCATCTGTTGAACTATTATTTCCTGAGGATTGTGCTCATGTCGCTACTCATCGTTCATTGGTGTGTTTGCATTTATCGGATTACAATCTTTAAATGGGACATTAACTTTGCCTCCGAGCAGCTTACCTATCTGGAAGCCGTCCACCAGTACACAGCCTGTCTCTATTCGGTGTCGTGGTTCATGTTTGCCTACAGTTTCGTCAACCGGGAAGTACCGTCTGATGCACGCTCGAAATTGCTTAGCTCAGCTTGCATCGTCATCGGATACGTATTTAAAATTTTCATTTTCCGTAAGTAAAAAATGGCTGCACTAACTTTTTCTTTAAACCAACTGTTTCACTTATTTTGCAAGTTGATTTTGCAGTGGAAATTATCAAGTTGGTAGAAATAATGAGTTCAATGGATAGAAAGTATGCTGAAGTGACTAACCAGCTGCAAGCTTATGTACAGACGAAGCAATTTCACTCTGGCGATATGAAGCAACGTCTGCTGTACTATTATGCGAAACGTTTTGAGCATTGTTTCTTCCAGGAAGACATCATTATGGAAAGCTTATCAGGTACCAAAACATTTTCCTAATAATTTACTTCTGCTTACCTCATTACCATTTCATCAACAGACACGCTCAAAAAGCGCATTAGCAATTTCAGTGCCACAAGGTTTTTGAAAAGCGTAAAAATATTCGATGGCATTCCCGTTGAAGTACTTTTACCGTTTGTTGATATAATGACAAAGGAAATATATCTGCAGGACGATATTGTAAGCAAGAGAGTGTAGAGAGCGTCAATTGTAAGACATAAAAATGAAACCGATTTTTGCAGATAATAAAGGCGGGTTCGTTTGGCGACCGAATGTATTTCGTGATCGTTGGAACCGTTGCCGTGTACACCCACAGTCGCAAGGAAATGTGCCATTTATCTGACGGTGATAATTTTGGTGAAGTGGCCATGTTCACGAAGAAAAAGGTATGTAACTCGGGCTACTGCATGATGCATATAAATGACAAAATTTATGTTCGTCCTTGTCCCAGAGACTCGTCAGTGTTGTTGCGGTTGAGTTCACACAAGTGTATATGGTAGAAAGAAGAGCCTTTAAGGAAATGTTTTCCGCCGATCATATTGTATATCAACGACTGCAGACCATGGCCAACAAGCGCATGCAAATCACTCTGTTTGCCGAAGAACAGCATAAAAACCAACTGTTGAAGATAGAAACGAACTGAACGATTTTAAAGCTAACGTTCAATGTTAGAATAAAATAAATCTCTTTAAAAGTTTACATGGTGTTGAGGACCATTATTGAGGATTATTGGACCATTTCTTTTGAGAGATTATTGAATTTATGTGTTCTTAATTTTATGAAAAATGAAATGGAAATTTTACCAAAGGTAATAAAACAAGTATTCCATCAGCATCACTTCTTCTTATGCGTGTTCGGAGTAAATTTTGACACGGTTTGCATGACTCAACACCGTCCCGCGATCAGCTGGTTCCGGCCCTATAGTCCCGCTATGCCGCGTTCAGCATACACATCACCAAGCGCGGGAATAGTTCCGTTCCCGAAGAAGCGCGGGAGTTGGCTGCGGGATTAGTTACTGTCGGAGCATCGTAGCGTTCGGATGTGTGCCGTTGTCGCGCTGGTGCCGCAAGATCGCGAGTTTTCGAATTGGTTGTTCGGTGTCATGTGATATGTTTGTGTTCTGAGCATGCTTGTGAGGATTTGCTTGTGCAGCTGGTGTGGTCTAACAACGCGTGTATAATAACAAGAAAGGCAATTTAAATATTCAAGGTTCAAAAAATCGTGATCTCCAGAAATGATCGATGTGTGCAAGTGGATGTAAAGTGTATGGGCAGCGTTTTAGGCAGCTAATGTAGTGTTCCTTACTTTGGTTTTTAGTAACTGTTTGCCCAACTTATAGCCCAGACTTAAATTTCATTAAATCTGGAAGTGAAACGTGTCTATAATTGCATTAAATAAAACTAGACAATTTACGAAATTTGTGTATCACTATTTTAGATATTGGCGTTGATGAAAATAAAAATACAACATCGATTCGTATCGAAGTGTCCTGAGCATGTTTTGAGAAAGTGATTATCCTTGTGCTATCCTTAGATTAATTGCAGGCGTTACCACAGCTTCCGACTTTCTCAAGCTCATCTGTTCAAACCGCAACTGACCGCAATTAATCACAGATAATTTATTTGGCTAATGTGTGCGTACATGCTCTTTGTCAATTGTCGCTCTTAGCAGTCACGCCCCTTTTGAAGGGGTACTGTTGCTCCCATTGTCAATTGTCGTGCAGCTGTTTCATTACTTTTTACAGTCACTTTTTGCTGGACTTCTTGCACTACGTACGCAGATTCCCATCGCCATCCATCGAACCTCCATCGAACGGTAGGGCGGTGAGTGCCGAGGAGTAGTCCCCAAGCTCATAAACCATTGTTGCGGTTTTCCATATAAACCAGCAGTCACCAACGCATCCCACCGGTTGCTCGTTGTGGGCATGATTTTATCGGTAACGCTTCATTGCCATTGCCAAAATAGAACATATTATGCTAGTTAAAGCAATCATAATCGCCGACGAATCTCGGCTAGCCATCATGCTTGAATAGAATTCAATGGAAACAAGGTGAGACGCGAACAGCAGCAGCATCCATGGCACTAATCATGGCATGGGTAACGCAAAATAGGATCCGTGGAATCTGGAGCAGATGATGTGTTCGAATTT
This sequence comes from Anopheles aquasalis, assembly GCF_943734665.1. Lineage (NCBI taxonomy): Eukaryota > Metazoa > Arthropoda > Insecta > Diptera > Culicidae > Anopheles > Anopheles aquasalis. Next base: position 78,056,312 of record NC_064877.1, read on the forward strand.
GAACTACTGGCGCATAAATGAGGGTGTGTTCTAGAGCATTCTTATTCTGATTGCCAGTGGGTGCTGTTTAAGTGGAGCTTTTCGGTAAATCTAGAGTTACCATTATTATGTTCTCCTAAATGTTGAATCAATTTCTGTGAATGTGTGTTCTGTTAATTTGATGTTAAAATTTATGCTTTAAACACCCTAATTATGATTGCTGGAACGTAATTTCAAAAGCTTCGATGTTGCCCTAGAAATGACAAAAGATACCATCAAATCCGTGAACCTTCCACTTCAGCGGTGCGGTGCGTGATAAGACGACGTTAACAAGGCCGACGGAGTGATATGGTAGAGATAAAATATATTTCCAAGTCCTGCCAAGAGAAACTGTTTCACCCCAGAGAATAACTTTTAAAAACGAGTGACAAAACGCTAGTGAAAAAAGTTTGCATTTGATTCTTTGAATGTGCGTCTGGTGTATAATGTATTTATAGCCAAAAATGACACCTGTTGGCTGAGCCGGGGTTGCGGATACTTCCTAAATTATCAACACTTACCATCAAGTACAGTAACACGTTCAAGAAACATTGCGTGAAAATGATTCTGTTCAGGTAAGTGGACATACAGTTACTTTCTACTAAACGAAATAATCATTGTTAATCGAAGCTTCGAACAATATGCGTTTCATCAAGCGTTGCCTTCTCGTCTGCAAACAGAGTTTAATTTTGTTGAAGTGCGTATGCGGGTTGAACTACATCCATGACCGCTCACCAGCATAGAGACATTCGAGAATCTCGGATTTTACGCTCGTCTGAGCTTGAATTGCAATTATTTGTAGTTGCTATAGGTCGTGTGATGTTTCGATGCTTCCACCGGTCTCCACAGCGTTGTCCAAGCTAAGAGAATCCGTAAATGGTTTTGCAATGAAATCTGCTTTCAATTAAATTATCGCTAACGGATAACCATTACGCTCAACCCAAATGGGGATTGTGGCAGCAACCGCTGGTGCTGGTGAGATTTCGGAACGGTGATTAAATAACAGCCCGCATCCGATGGCCAACTGATTTTAAGATCAATTTGCATGTAGCGCTTAATCAATGCTGGAAAATAATAAATCCGAGTGCGTATGCATTTATCATTTGCACGCACCTTCATTGCATTTCGAGTTCGTGTGGGTTTAATTCCAGCGGGACTTGTGGTGTACAGTTTTTTTTTATGCTGCGTTTGTCAGGTCCAAAGTTGCTTTCCTATTTTGATGAAGTCAGCCACCAGTAAAAGTTTGTGCTGATAGTAGTAAAAGTGTGGACTTCATCGTCGATCTTCGTGGCCGCTGACCTCACGCACGATAAGCACGAAATGATTTTTACCACCCCAGTTAATCGCGTTTAGATTTGGATCGGCGCCAGCGTAACTGCCACTTGTTGATTTGTGACGAATGGTGTGATGCTGTGACCGACAGCACAGCAGGAGACAATCTGATGTCAGGAGTTTATGAAGGACACAGCAATTCAATTACGGTCAACATTAAATGATTGTCAATTGGTTGAACACGTGTGTCGCATAAATTATTTACAAATTAATTTCCCTGAGCGGCTGCTTGATAGTTTGAAAAGAAAGTTATTAAAAGCAGTGTCCAGAACGATCCTAGTTTCACGTTGGGAGGCGATGAAGAATCACAAACATGCTGATAAGGTTCGCATGGTGGGTTCTAATAATTGATAATGGAATAAAAAAACAAGCTTTTCGGCGCTTCTTTGCGAAAGAGAGCGCTATTAGCTAAGCAATTGTTTCTTTTTTGGCAAGAGATTAATCATCTCTAAGGAGCTGATTCTCTGGGATTCACTTTATGCATATTCATTTTAGAAAACAAACAAAAACTCGTATAACATTTTTATTATTTATATCGAGAAAAATATGGCAAATTCTGTAACCATGGTGAGGTTAGAGGATTGAAGAACGTCCTTTAGTGTACGGTCAATCATCCTACCAAAGTATGCAGCAGCAGCTCTTCTCATCACTCAGCCTCAGGTCTGCGTATCAGGACGCCTTTCAGTGCGAACCAATTCGTCATGGTGTTGCCAGCATAATGGGAGCATCCATGCGGCAATGAATCACAATGTGCATGTGTGAGCATTACACGAAACATCAAGCTGATTGCTAAAACGTGATTCGTGAATGAACGGATCACGGATCCCTGAAAACGGTAGCATTGCTTAAGGTGATGCCCGCAACCTTTGAACACAGCCCCGGCACTGGAACTGTGGAATGGTTGAAGCGGTCCGTTTGTCTAAAATCCGACAGTTTGACGGATCTGTAATTGCTCTATCTGGACGGTTGCTCTTCCCGTTGCATCGTAATCCCTTTTTTGATAAGCACAGGATTTCTTTCGATACATGTGCAAGATGTGCCGTAAAAGGATCCGGCCAGGTTTAGAACGTGTTCTAGACGCTTAATACGATTAGAGCGTGGAATGGTGGGAAGAAGCCGATCTGGTAAATGGAATCCAAAGCATACGCTATTGAGGGAAGCTGTGTTTCATCCATCTTTTCCGAATCAAAAAGCCTTACATCACACCCGCACGATTCAATGAGTGAAATTGATTGGAAAATTTAACGAGCCCAAAGATTGATTGAATGTCGGTTGGTGTTGGTACAAAAGCTTCGCGCGCTGCTGCAGGAACGCCGCCGAATGCCGAAAAAAGATCCTTCAACCGGGCAGCGCGATTGAACACGTGAGCAGTTCCTGTTGCGATTATGCCCAACAGCCGGCTTTTCAACAAGGAATCATCATTTTGAATTCCGAACAGATTTGTGGAGGAATAATAAGTGAGCGGTGATCATCCCGCGAACCGGAAAAGGAAGTTTGTGTATAAAATGTTGTTTTCTGCCTGTGTATCGATCGGAAATATGATTTACGATACATCAGGCCCCTTTCTGCTCCAGATAGCGTTGGTGCGTGCCTGGGCGCCAGAGACTCGGATATGCTTGTTTGTCGCCGAGTGCTTTTCGGTGGTTCTCTTCTATTCTTAGCTGACTGTAAGCATTGCGCGACGGTGATTTATCATGTAAAATCAATAAAAGCTATTGCTTTCTTTTGTAAATTCGCACAGCCAGCCGTCAAAGCAAACAATGGATGATTAGCAAAGCTGCAGGCCCCCGATTGGCAAACTGTTGACGCAAATCGATGGCCTTTTGATACCTTTTATAGAAAATATTCACTAAATGGTCTTAAAAAGTTTTGATACAAAGAGACTGTACTCGTTGAACAGAACTGGACGATTAAACTTAGAAAGAAAGCATAGGAAGTCATCTTCTGCTTCCTAACAATGACGATGCATAACACACAAGTGGGCGTTTGCCGGTTATGGTTTCATTTATCTTCAAAGGTGATGGTGGTTTGTTAAAGTTGCTCTTTAAAAGTAAGACTCAACATGCCTCGTGGTAGGTCTGGACACTGAGACCGAGTGTAGTGCAACTAGCTTTCATTCTGCAGAACCCCCGAAAACGCTTATACTTGCGCCAGAACTCCTTGACGAACTCTAGAAGTACTGTAAGCAGACACGACTGAAGTGGATAATTTCATGTTTTTGGGTGGTCATTAGGCGGGTGCTTTGTTGCGTCACTCTTGATGTGACATTCTACTGTCCACCCAGCTGCACTTGGCCGAAGTGCAATTCTCTTCCCCATTGTACGCTGGTGAACTGGATTTGATTTGAAGTGGAAGTGTGTCCTCAGTATCACTTCTTTCGTCATCCCTTTTGGGGCATGATGTTCACACCAACCGGGAAGCGATTGGAGACAAAAACCGAATTGCGGCATTCGCTTTGCCGTCCCTAAGCATCGTCGCTGTTACCCCGCTACATAATCGGTTCTTCAATCGTTTCCCGCCACCGTAAAGTGCTCCTGCAGTTAAACAAACAAATAAATCTGTCTTTAGTCCACTCATGGAATTCCTAATGTGGCTCTGACTTTTTCTTACGTTCAAAATATGGTTAGTTTGTTAAGTTAAAAGTATGTTCTAATTCCAATAAAGTTTAAATTTTTTTATATGAACCTTAAACCATTGTTTGCTTGCACAAAACAATCAATATAGAGAAGTTTATAATATTAAAAAAAATACTATTATGATCGTCATTAGATTAAATGCTGTGAGAATATTTGATTTGTCCATTGTTAGAAAAAACATTGCGGTAGTTTATATTGTGCGAAGACACTGATTGTAAATAAAGATCAAACAAACTGACAATAATTTCCATCCAATGGCTCCCCAGCACGTTCGTTATGATATCGTTTGTATTTATTTCTCTTTCTTTGTTTGGCTATTGTTTCCGAATGCGTACCTTTTGCCACTTGTCATTGCCTCGTATCGGCGATACTATTTACCAAAGGATTTCGGGAACCGTCCGATGAAACAGTTCTACAGGAATATGTGGCACAAGAGTAAGAGTACCCGCAGTGCAGGATGAAAGGCAGCATACCACAGCAAAGCACACGGCACACACCGATGATCACGTGCTGTCTCAGGAGAAAAGCATCGTCAGCCACGTGTCAGCGATATCTGGAATCAAGAGCCCAATTGATTGACTAACTTATTTGTTCCTCTAGTGCGCCCTATTGACTCCCAGCGGCTCCGTCGCTGCTTTTGAAGAACATTACTCTTCAAGATGTTTACCTTCTTATGCTCACTTGTACCGTCCTTACGCCACATCGTTAGAAAAGGGAGCTGACGGTGCTGCAGGTCGCTGGAGCCCATCGTGCCGCCTGGCATCGCTGTATCGTACGGTTCTTGTTGTGACTCTCCCGACCGACACGTTGACAATGGGCGGTTGAATGAGGGCGAATGACGACGACGAATCGAACGATGATTATGATTATGATGATGAGAACCATTATTATCACCATTATTACCGTGGCAAGTGAATCGTTCTCGGATACAGCAAGATTGCATGCTAGCTCAGACAGTGAGAGCTGCTGCATTGCAAAGCTAGTCCGATACCTCTGATTGATTTCGTTCCGACCGCCCCCGGTGGTGGTTACGATGAGTATTGATATTTGAGAATTTTGAACGAATGCAGATATACTGGATTTTTTTTGGTTTTTTACATTTCAGTCGTTACAAGATGGAGAATATTCAGTTATGCTTGCTGATCCAACGCCTCTCGGGGTGTTCCACTGATTGTAGATGATAAAACCAGGAACCCATTATGATGCAAATGTTTTTGTTTCATGGATTATTTGTAAAACTAACATTTATGCTTGTGATAGTCTATCGATTTTACCATCCTAAGCGCGTACGGCGCTAACGAGGTAATGGTTTCTGATCACGTATGAGTTGTGGCAAAAACGTGGAATAGTTTTTATTCCGGTCGATCAGCTGCAGCTACTATGGGAAGCGATTGGCTTCAAGCGACCGATTAACCACATGAACCAGTGCTTGGAGCCAGTTAATGCTCTGAAATAGCAACATAGATCGAGAGTTACAAATGTAAAAAACCTACGGTGTGTATTACTGATGGGAGAGTGAAATAATTCCAAATGATATTTCTTGGTGAGTTATGATTGCAAAGGAATATTTCTGAGGGTGTGATATTGGGATAAGAAATGTTCGAGATCACTGATCGCTGTATTTAAACTCTTACGATTTCAATCACGCATCGATGACGCTCTAGTGACTCATGCGTCGACGAATTGACGGATTCAAGAGGCTGTCGTGAGAAACATACTTGAAATGAAGTGATTATAATGTGCACCCGATCGGTTATTCTTCGGTTTTGATCTGAACTGATTGATGCCTATGCCAGCATAGAAGAAGTGTGCACTACCAGGACAGCATTACATGTATGTCTTAATGAAAAACGTTGCCTTTCAAATCCAACATGAAGTAGAATAGTTTGATCAAAAGTTCTGCAAGACTTTTGTTTGATTCTTCGCTATTCATCAGTACTTTGCGCTCGCAGTAGTCTTCTGTTTCGGTTGAGAGGCCAATTGTTGATACGATTGCCGAATCGCATGATGCCAATGAATCATCAAGCATTGCCAGTTTACCAGAAATAATCGAATCATTACGCTGTTGCGGTGGACCATCTATGACCAGGCACTGATGGACCTCACACTAAAACGCTTCCAAAAGAAGCTGGGAGTGAACCGAGTGATGCAAGCTCTTCTCACACCACAACAATCATCAGCATCAGAATGGGTGTGCTGGAACGAATGCCAGCAAGGGTATTGTGACTTGTGTGCACATAAATTCATGAGCATATTTTATTGAATTTGCTAGGGTAATAAAGATAATCGAGCATTGCAGCAAGTTGGGTTTCGAGAGAAAGCCAAGGCCATTCATTCTTGTTGTTTCGATTTCTCTATCGTGTTGGTTGGGCGCCCATTATTTCGAGATACCGAGTAAGCCCATTCAGATGTGACTGATATGAAAATATCCGCAAAGATCATCGATGATGCATTCAAGATATTAATCAAAAGAGTTGAATGATGCTTTGAAAAGAGATACGAAACGAATTGGTCGTTACTGTTTAACCTCAGCGTCGTTGGTGGTATGGGTTATGAATTCATTTATAATCTAAAGTAATTTCTTTTTCTAATTCAACGAGTTCAATTCATTCATTCGACTACTTCATTACTTATCCTTGCTTAGTTTTGAGCTGCGTTCCATAGTTGAGCTTCTACGCGTGGCTAGAAATCATTTTTCAATTAAACGCTAATTGGACCTTGCGCAATCATGAATTACAGTAGCGCCATGCCTTACGGGGGCATACTTAAGATTGTTCTTCGCCTAACATGCTAGTGTATCATCCACGCGCGCGGTTGCTTCGGGAGTCTTAGCGAGGCGGTTGCTTCGGGAGTCTGCGATCAGCCGACTCACTCTGCTCTAGAAGAGAGATCACTATTCATCGTCAATGGAAGTGTCAGTGATGAAAGGGTCACTAATCGAACTGACCAATGCTTCGGTTCTGTGCCCTTTGGTGCCAGCACACTTTTTGCCAAGTGCCGTAAATAATCGTCATCTGCAATGTCCCCTAAGATATCTCAACGCATCACTCGTTGAGGCAGACACATTAACTCATCTAAATAGATGAAGAACTACTAACCAAACTCTTTCTTCATCACCTTCTAACAACATGTTTCTGGCTATTCTTTGCAGATTCGTTTGTTGTATCGCCGCCATCGTTGTGATCGATCCAATCGGAGCAGACCTTGCCACAAGGGAACGGATTCGGGTAAGTGCGGGCAAGAAGAGGTACAACATGGTGCACCAGTCGAATCATGTTGTAACCTAAGACGGTCGCCCTCGGTGGCATATTCGTAAGCGAGGGTGATAGCATAAGTGCATGATGCGTATGGTACAATGTTGGAAGAGATAAAAAACGACACCTCCGCTACCATTGCTTGCTCGCGGCTAATTAGCAAAATGGAAAAGCATGTTCTTCTAATAGTACCCTTTCTGGCCCTCAAATTCCTCTGTTGGTTCCAACGATGTACGGTTGTGTGAGTTGTTGAACGTAAATTCATTCAACTGAGCATAATATTTTTTATGAATTAGCGGTTTAACTCACAAACTAAGTAGCGGTTCGTGAATTTGATATGTTTGTTTAAACTGCATTTCAATAAAGTAAAACATTACAGAATGGTTCAAAATATTGAAAATATTGTTTGATAAATAGAGTATCACACTATTTGAAACATTAGTTCTTCGGCCTACCGGTTATTCATGTTGCAGAAGGCACGAAGCAACCGTGCTCTCCACTCAAGTATTTGGACCAAGAAACGCAAAAAAGGAAGCACGATAGAGAAACATGGACGCAGCGGTAGCAGATTGAGTTATATCTTATCAAGGTGTACCGCCGAGAACCGCTCGGAGTGAAAGTAGGAAGAAAACAACAAAAAATACTGTTGCCGACTTCCTTATGGAATCAATTTCTTGCCTCCATTTGTTGTCTTCGTGCTCTTAAGAATTCTGGAACACGATGGCATGGAACAACATTTCCTGGCACGCGGCGCCCCTTTTGCAGTAGGGTTTAATGTGGTGATACCATCTACCTGCGCCTGTGTAGCATTAATTTCAATGCTGAAGATGAGAGACCGACGATGTTTGGGATGTTTGGTGGGTTGTTTGTAAATGTGGACGTCTCGTGTAACCGACTTCACGGATGCTACGTGCTAATGTTTACTTACTAAACAGTGCATTTTAGAATCATGCGTGAAGCAGCGACGTTTTGTGGCGACAACAATTGGATGTTTTTCATTCCATGTTTGAATTGGGTGATGCTTGATCACAAGACTGGCGGAGAAGGTGCCGGATGTAAGCTTTTCGGCGACGGGTTATGGCGACGTAGCCACGAAGAGATAAAGGGTTCGAGATAGTCTGTTAAATCGAACAGCTTCTTAGTTAGTGCTTCTGTGGGAGTAATTGGATCATCTGGCATAAGAAAATCCGTGTATGCCAAATGGTTACACTTTGTACCTACTAAATATTATTAGTATTTATCGCATTTTTTGATAATTTTTCAAAACAACAGAAGATAGAAATAACACGAAAGACGCCACAGAAGCTGTTATTGCTTTTCACAATATCCGTTTTCCTTCGTGAAAAGTGGGATGCTGCATAGCTCCAACTGGAAACATACCAAAGTCGAGATTATGACTGGCAGAACATTTTCCGTAATTTCACTTGCTTGACGGGAAAATCAATCAAATCAGTACTCCAAACCCTGTACACGGAGGGTGATAAATCAGTGGAGCAAAAATGTTTGCGTGACCTTGCCAAAAGGGCCAACCGTTTCCCACGTCCGAGGCAAGTTCACCGGCACGCCGATCGATTCAGACTCCGAAACATGCTGTGCTGAGTCAACGGTCAAGCGATGCTCGACTTGAAGTGGATCACACCCTACACCGTCCAGAGAAAACTGCTTCATTATAATCTTTCTGTTGCTGTTGTCGAGGGTGGTCTTGAATAGTTTCGAGGCGAGAGGTCATGTGCAACTAGTGATTCTTGTGCGGAATATTTTTCTTGGGCCGGCGCCTCGAGAAATTCGGTCAAATAAGCTCCCCTCTAGTGTGGTGCAATACTTTCGAATCGAAGTGGAGTTCTTAACAATGGAACCAGATTCCGTCGACCATCGAACGCCACTCGTCATCACGTTCGCTCTCAATAAGCCCTTAACCCCTATTGCATGTATGTGTGCAAAGAGTTTGGTGATTTTTATGATCTGTCCCTCCCTCTGAACCTAGCACACCCTTCATCTTCACTAAGCAGCGAGTGTTTATTCCTGTTCCGCTTTCTGTAAGTCAGAGTTCTACGTTTCAAACATTACATCACGCTCTGTGTGAGGAAATTAACATTGCCAGGCAGCCGCCAATCAGCCAAAATGAATAAAAAACAAAACCAGTCAAACACGCGACACAATCAGTTACAGCGGAAGGCATGTCAGTGTTAGAGAAATGCCAGAGGTTGGCCAGAAGAGAAAAAAGGGTTCTAAATTCCAGACCACGAAGCATCCAACGAATTGCCCCAGTTCTTATTACTGCTGCCTCTTCGATTATATGCTTGGTCGGCTGATCGTTGTTCCCGGCTTATGATTTATGGAAACAGTCGCTTTATGGTCCTTCATCGTGTGCATCGTACGGTCGCGTGTGCGTTTTTTGGGAACCGTGAGGTTGAATGTAAGATGGAGGTGGTGAAATGCTAAAAAACAATTTTGGAGTAAACAAACCCAAACACCCGTCACAGAGAAAGAAATATGAGTCAGGAGGGCTTAGCACGAGCGCGAGGGAAGCGAACGAATACGCAAAGTGATGTGAGCAGGTTAATGTTATCGCGATGGAATTATCGTTAAGATCTTGCAATGAAACGGGAATAAGGAATAGGATTTTTGCCCTGGACACATGAGTATGTACATGTATGTAGCATCAACATAAACATACTAGTGTTAATCGTTTGGAAAAATGATTTTCCCGGAATAACCATCGTCAGCAATCAGCTAATATGATATTTTCATAGTTGATTCTGATGTGAGCGGATGGAAAGTTGTTTGCTTAATGTGTTTTTATGTGATGAGATTTTGTCCCTATTCATACTTCATTCAACAATCCTCGTTGGCACGAATCATTCGGTTGATGTCATCTATTCGTAAATGAAGCGCGAAACAGCTACTCAACGGGGTCCGTATGCGCGTTTAGCGGAGCGTGTGCCGATCACTAACCTAGACATGGAGACAGATGAACAGCAAGAAGACTGGCGTGCAGAAGAACAATATGTCTTACGTTTATTTCGGGTGGCCAAGGGTGCTTGATATGATTTGTCGCCATACACATGCCGATGGCGAACATCTGACGACGTAGAACACATTCCAATGATACATGGCGTGATGTCGTGGTTTTGAGATGGTTCGTGCGTTATTCGATGGTAATCAACTGTTTTATGCTTCTGTTTTATGTGCTCAATACTACATTTTGACATTGAAAAGGAATGATGCTAGTCAGTTTATGGTTCTCAGGATCTCCCTTGAGTATCGTAAGCGTTATAAATGAGAATATGTTTTTTTATGTGTGGTAGAGCTGTTAGAATTTGCCTTTTTGCCAGATAGGGGTGAATTGAATGAATAACCCACCGGAGAACAAACATATGCTATCGATTATGCACCGATTATGCTAGCATTCCGGTACCCCTATTTAGGAGCTTCGTCGGGATAGGGGTGGATTCAAATCAGCTCACAAATATTTAGACCACCCAAAGAGTGATGACGCTTCAAGATTGAAATGCTTGTCACAATGTTTGAAACATATTCTAGCATAATGAAACATGACAAGGTGCTATTTGAATTAGCTGTAGAAAAATGAAACATCAAATGAAACAAGACTTTTGGCTTTGTTTCAAACGATCATTGAATAAAACGATTGTACGTTGTCGTGCAAAAGATGCTTCTAGTTTAATCGAATTTCAACGAATGTTTCGAGCCTTATAGATTGTAGTTTTATTATCAGGTATGACATCAATTAGAAAGATGACAGCGTTATCGATTATGATGTTGCTAGTAAACATGTGAAACAGCCTCTAATCAAGACTCTTGTGGAGATTTGAACTTTACCAAATAGTACGAGCGCCATTAGGGAAGGAAAGCAATTTAAAGATAAACAGAATTGATTTGTAAACAGTAAAACACACGAAGAGCATACAAAAGCTGTTCGCTAGACTTGGAGTTTGTAACTTTCGATTTTCTGCAAATGTCTTTGACCGCACTTCAAATAATGTTTAGTTGGGGGCTAGATAGTTCAAACATGCCCTAATGTTAAGCAATGTTTTACGCAAATGTTTTCACACCGTAGATGTAAGACATGGGAATCGGTTTTCGGCGGTATCGAGACACAGAGAGACGTTGTTCCTTCCAAAGTAAAACAGATTATGAAAAGTACAGATTGACACATCGTCAGGCACTATTACCAATACAACGATTATGTGTTGAGTAATTGAATTGCATCATGGAAGTTTCCTTTAAAATCAACCATTACTTAGGGCGTATAGTCTGTAATTATTCTTAGTCCTTTCTAATCCTTTTTTGGACCGAGAACTGTTATACTGCTGTTCATAATTGTCGCATATGCTTCTAATGATAGCCTAGGATGTTCAGCATAATTTCATTAATTCATCAAGCTGCCATCAAATGTACCAACATATTTCCCTCAAATATGCCAAATTCACACCTGGCGAAACAGCTCTTTATTATTGCAAGAGTCCCTCCTTCTTTTGCGGTTCCTTTTTGCTAACCTTCTTCCTTTTCTTCCCATCTCTTCACAGATTCATCGAGAATGGCTAGAAAGACGAGCGGCAAAACGATCGAATGCC
>NC_064877.1:78073146-78083146 GCF_943734665.1 Anopheles aquasalis
GAGCATGTGAACGCCAATCATGTGTCTACTCATTACTTATGTGCAAAGGCGGTCGTAGTCGTATAAATTCACGGTGAAGGTCATCGGCTGCGCAGTCTGACGAATCGAATTGATCTTGAATATCTACCAGCTTAACGATATTGTCAACAATGCTTGAATGGATGGAAAGTGCGGAGGATTTACCGGGAACGCTGTTCTCTAGCGAAGAACTTTACGGTTTACTACGATATCTCATAGGTTTACCGAATGGCGAATTCATATTGCGCTGCCCCAAAATTCATGTTAGCGGTTCGTGCATGACAAGGTCTATTAAGTAACATGGCGTAATTCCATTTGCAAACGCTGTAAACTGCAAAAAGTGGTAAAGAAAAAGTCACAAAATAAGGTATTAGAAGGAAAAAATGATCGTTTGTCGAAGACAATGATTCAATTTTGAAATAAGCACCGCAGGAATGCGGAAACAGCGAATTGAATCTCATAAAACGAGGGAATTGATACTCGTAAAACAGGGGCATTGAAGATATAGTGGACACGTATCTGCAATGCAAAATTCATTCGTCACCCATATGTGGCTAACTAAACACTGATTCGCGTAGAATGACAAAACTATTTCTTTCACACAAAATCCACCGCATCGGTTACGATCGATAGATTGGATTAGTAAGTTATTCGCATTTTTAAATGCTCAAGAACACAATTTGCATAAGCCGTTCTCGCCAAAAGTCGTGTGATGAAGTAAGGTGGATATCAAACCAAACCACCTGATGATATTTGCACTGATCAATGTTAGCAGCGGGATAATACAAAACATAAAATATCCTCTACAGCAACAGACAAACAAATCAGTGTGGGTATAAAGCATAGAATTGATTAACAACATTTCTATTTAAAATATACTTCGTCTCTCCAGATCGGCGAATGATGTCATTTATCAAAAGACATGTATTGCATGAGGCATTTGCTAAAAAGGTACCCAAAACGATCAGCGCCCAAATGCGCAGATGGATGTGGAATACTTAAAACTTCCACCATAAAACTAGCTCCCGGCTCTGTGTTTCCATTAGCAGCGGCAACTTATTCCTGCCGTAGATAATAGCTGAACAGATCCGAGGTCGGGGTGGAATGATTAGTGAATGATTTAACCCAGACATCTTGTCTAAATACAACTGTTTGGCCAGACAAAAATGCAGAGGTGCTATTTTGTTGGCGCCAGTTTGCGAGCTGCTCTTGACGATCCGCTGTTGGTATTGGTCGAGCGTGTTTACTGGCTATTTTTGTTTCGCATGTATTCCAATACATTGGGTTTGCTAGGGGGTTTTCGGAATTTGTTTGGGGTTTTCCGCTCTTTTTTTTCAAGGCTCTCGAACTTTATTGTTTAAATGCATGTTCCATACAACCAAAAAACTATAGGATACGTTTCGGTGTTGGATCAAATTCCATTCCCCAGAAGTGGCACTAGTTCTAAATCCGGCAGTGAACATCATGCCACATGTCAAGTAGCGTACGCTGCTGTGGACTTGGTTTTCCAGTTAATTAGTTATTTCTAGTTTTCGATTTAGCAAAACCTTAGCTTTACTTTTGCCTTAGCTAGAGACAAAAATGCATTCACAATTCCTAATTCCAATGAGTTTAAATAACGTCCAATTTATCAAACTTGTAAAACAAAGACAAAACATAAGCTAATTTACTGTCTTCTTTTGCTCTCCAGTCCATCTCTCTCGTGGTTGCTCCTTAATCGAAGTTCATCTCTCTCTTTGAATGCGGCGATTGTGTAAGGTGTGCACTAATGTCCTCCGTTCCTTGAGCACCATGCGTTTCCATCGTTTTCATAAACACCTGATGCAGCTAGCCGGCAAGATTATACAAATAGAGTAACATCGCTCTCCCACAATTCCCAGCACAATAGACACTGTTGGTCACATTCGTTGCTCAACTGCTCGAACAAGCTCTCGCGAGATGATGTTTCGGCACCACGCTGGAGCGCATAGAGACGCCGAGCATAAAAAGCAGCGAGAGTAGGATCGGTTCGAGTAGTATGGCGTGTCGACGGCACCAAGCAGGTGTTCTGGCGAATCTTCTCGGATTCGTGTTTTGAGATTACTCGGTGAATGTTGATTCCACGTTGAGCAGAGAAACGGAAAGTCTTCTGGTGCAAAACTGTGTCTTTAGGTCGGTCAGTCGGTCTTTCGCATGAGTTTTGTTTTCGATTCCCGGTGGTAGTGTGCGTGAATGGGTGTGTTTGGTTGTGTTCTACTAGCAACATACTAAATGAAGGGAAATACTTAGTGATAGCGATAACAAGTCCTTGTGTTTCCACGAATGTGCAACCAAACGGAATCGGATCTGAATGTTATTGTTTGTGAAGCAGTGCTATTGCTTGGGTGTTGTTGTCTTTGCGCAAAACATCATCTGAAAAATGCATCCATTTCCTGTGAAAGCATTGAATAGCAGAGAAAAAACCAAAATTGTGCTGGGAGTGAACATCGGCATGAATTTGTTTTGTTCAAAAAGAAGTGCACAACATTATGTCTGATAGTGGAACGAAAACAGTTTATGACAAGGCGAGAAGTGGAAACGAATGGATGAATTAAAGTACCTTCTTTCGAGTATTGCGTGGCTGAAGTGGGAAATTCGACTCAAGCAATGTTTTTGTCGTTGAAATGTGTATCGTGCAAGAGCCTCTGCTTATCTGAAACTCCTGTTATATTGCGGAATGTGAGCATGACATACGCTCCTGATAAGAGGAGAGAAATGTTTCCGAACGGATAACCCGCATGAATGTTACCACACACATGTTGAGCAATCTAAACACAGCCAAGAGATTAGAATCGTGGGTAGTTTAGAGATTTAATTAAACGAAAACACGTTATCACACCGTGAGTTCATTGTTATCTAGCAAGTTATCTTCTGGTAACTTAAATTAGCACCGGTATGCCCCCAGAGCTAAACCAAATCATGTTTCGCGCCAACTTATGCTGCAAACTCTTTATCGAGGGTCGTGAAGGTAGCGAGATGGTGCATGGGTTTTCCGCTTTTTGTAGCCGGATGGTTACGGAATCAACATCTCCATTCTACACACAGCGGATAATGTTGATCCACTTTTATACCAAACGTGTCTTTCCATTACAATGTCCCTACGTTATCATGTTATGTTCCTAACTTTGGTCATTGCTGGAATCTACATCTGCTTCGAGGAAGAGCGCAATAATTGTAAGGCCGCGTGAAGTGAAATGGTACGCGAAGTTTATTACATAATTAATTTGAAGTACGCACATTTCTTAGCTGCTGCCAAATTGCAAAAGTTTGCTCTTATTTGAAAGGACTTCAATTCGAAAGGATACCGGCGGAAAAAGGTGTGCCATGTACCAGATAGAAACATATTCCACAAGAGCCCAAGCTAATCTTTTCTTGGGATCCCTAGCATGGGATAATCATATTAATGTTTTTCTTGGTAATAAGTATAATGATGTCCGTAAAGCAAGGGAATTGCAAGATATTTTTGGCTTTTTGCCAGCATCTTCGGTTCTTACCGCGCGTGGGTTGGATCTCCACGCATCTTCAATCAAATCAGACTGACCATCAACGGTGTTAAGACGTTCCGTATTCGACATTTCAAGGCCACTTCATTCGGTGGGAGTTGGAATTTGGTTATTTTAGGTTGTATATGCCAATCCCATTTGTTTTCGTGTTGCAACTAGTTCGAAGAACGGTAAACAAAACAGGGTCCTTCTTGTATGCATATTGCAATGGTGTCTGTGAAATTGACACAGCCTGTGAATTAAAATTATATACAAATCCATACTAGAACATGAATTTTGAACATGTCTCACTTTATTATGCAGAAGGGCTACTCCAAACCGCCAGACAAATAAACAGCATGTAGTAAAACAACTGTAGGGAGTCATAGTTGATCAGCCCCAATGGAACCATGCCGTGTGTGTTCATTTTCCGAGTCGTTTATTTAGGGAGGAAGCCGATCACCGAAGGTTATGTGATTTTAGCCGAAACATTTTCCTGATGGGGGTCATCGGCAACCACAACAACGACGTGCTACGCGATAGAACGGAGCAAATTTTCCACCATTAAAATCAGGCACTCGCGGGCAATAAATTGATGCTCAGCAAAGTTTTAACTGCTTGGCAGCGCGACGCGATGCAGTTTCGGTGGTGTCCTTTGGAGGATGACAATAGCCAGCACTGGTTGCATTTAAAAGTTTTAACGATCCAACGGTTTCGTGGCTCGCTTCGGTGGCAAACAAGTGACAGATGCAGCGTTGCACACTCGTTTGTCGCTCGATACATAATCGCCGAGGACACGACGCGTTGCGGTTATCGGGGAATAATCTATGGTTCGTATGGCTGCTATTCCTGGTGTGTGTTTTTCTGATAAAAGCCAAACTAACGGTAGCTGCAGCACCCAAACGAATGTCCAACAAGTTCGGCATTTATATGCTGCCCCACGAAGTGATTCAAATAGGGTACCGTTAGAAGTTCACCCCGTAAGAGATGAATAGTGGGTAAATGTAATGCAAAAAGCATTTTAAGCTATAAAAGTATCTCTAAACAGTTCTAAACATATAACAAATCTTCAGGGAGAAAATAACTATGCACCGTTTTGCGAAAAACTTCAATTCACGATCGTGAAATGTTGAAGGACTTCTTTATTTTTTTGTTGACATTTGCAAACTTTTTTAATTACCTTTGATTTGAGTCTATATTCTCTTTTCCGTCTCTTTGTTTTATCTGCACAATCAATACGAAGTGCTTTTTCGGTTAACGCTTTGGGCATAGAGAGAAAATGAATTTTACTCTTTCACAGTTTGCGTAGCTACAGGGCAAAAAAGATAACGTAGATACGTGTATCAGTCGACAAATCTTCCGAATTTCCATGCTTCGCAACCATTGCTGTGATGGGGATCGTCATTTATTTTTTTTCGGTTTTTTGGTAGCATAGAGAATGAAAAGTTTTAAAATGAAAAACCAACTTTTGCGAACAGCATTCTTCGCTTCGAAAGTGAGAGAGAATAAATTGTCGAATTTCGTTCTGCTTTGGGAGCCATTCTCAAATCGCCAACACATAACTTTCCTTGCGTCAGCGTCTTGCAGCAGAAGTTGAAAATGAATAAACGGGCCCTATGAAAATTGCCATCTTTTCTTTACGATCGGGTTCTTTTTATGTGGCGATCTATGGTTTATGGTGCCGTCGGCACAAGACCGTTGCTACCGTGGATGGAAGAGGAGAATCTCAAAACATAAATCGACAGCTGCGGCACTCCCGAAGATGCATAGGCGCTAACAAAGGCCAACAAGAAACACTTGAGAGCTCCTTCGTAGCATAATTCGTCCGTTTCCGCTTAAGTGACAGTGCGTCGACAAGCAAGAGACAAGCATCGCAGATCCGATTGTGGCGCTTGGGCGAACAAGTTTTATTCGCATTCGCGCTTGTGATGTTTCAATCGCATACTTTGTATGTAGTGTTTGACGTTTTGTGAATTTAGTAGTTTATGTTTCAGTCATTTTAGAGAAGGATGTTCAACTCAACATCGGGAAAAATCGGGACCATGTGAGCTTGAACACGGCTTATGAATCTACTGTGCTGTGTTCCTTACTAGCAATCATATCTCAGGTTTTGTTTGGAAATCTACTTTCCAAAAATACTAAAAGTTCCACAACACCTCACCGCACTGTTATGAAAACAGAATGTAACATTGTTACGATTTTCGGTATTCAGCTACCTACTTCGTCGGAACAGGATTGGCATATTCAGTTATCCTGCTGTACAGAGCTTTTGATGGCACAGGAACAAAGTTGAAAAGCATCCGAAAACACCATGACCCATGCGCTTCAATCTCTGCTTCATACATTGTAGCCAAACTACTGGGTTGGTACCTTTCGTTCCGTTAAAGTCGAAGCCGGAAGTGCAAAGGTTCGGTGGTTAGTTAGTTACCTGAGAGCAGTCATGAACCACACTGAAGGGTGTTATTTGTGGTTGAGAGGGAATGAATGGAATGGAAGCAAAAACACATGTTCCTCCAGTTTATACGCTCGCAAGGTTGCGATTTGGAAGGTAAACAAGATAGAATACAAAGTAATTAAGTGTAACGTTTCGTTCTGTGGAGCGTTCTGGTGTGGTCCACTGGTGTGGTCATCAAGTGGAGTACTAGAAAAGTGAGTGACCAATTATTTCCATGGACTTTTTGAGCACAATGATTTATTTATATTCTGAAATTCGTTAATACTTTGAATGTAAAAAACTGCAATACTAAACAATTTTCATGGAGTTGGTACTTGTTATCCATGCAGAAAACCAGATCTAAATCATGGAAACGCTGCGCAGGGTGTGGTGGGAAGATTCTGATTATGAAGATTCATATGTTTATCTCTACATAGTAAACGGCGTCTTCTCACTATTTTGATTTGTATAACTGAACTCGTCTGCATCGTATCAGAACTATGCCAGTCCATAGTAATGATTTTAGTTGTTAGCTTATAGCAGTAGCTTGTCCAATGGATAATTCAAATATACGATTTATGGTGCAAACGGCTTTCGTTACGGAATGCTTTTAGGAGTGCATTCACTGAGACCTTGACAGGACAGCGACCGAACAAGCTCGTGGCGCAAAAACAGTAGGTTGTTGTTCCGGGGAACACCCATTCCCGGTAGATTTGCCCGGATGACAGAGTTGTTTCTGCAGTTCGCCTTCTTCTCGAACATGTATTTTCCAGCTTTTAAGCACGATGCCCCAGGGAGCATTATTCAACGTTTCCGAGTGCTCTCTCGGACCGGCAGCGTGCAGGAGCAGAAGCACACAATGCGTACAGCCTATCCTCGTACTATGGCTTTCTTTTGATGCACTTTAACAAGAAAGTCCACAGCGCTAGCCTGTCATTCCTCGACGCTTGTTGTTAGTTGGAGAGTTGAACTTCCGAGTTCTGGGAATCATACCGTATGCTGTGCTATTTGGCCTGTATTTTATGCTCAGCGGAAACATGAAGCAACGAGTATGTGGAAAATGTCCTTTGAAACACAAGCTGTGTCGAACGTGGCTTATTCGGTACATACGGTGAAGTAAATCCGCCGGAAACATATTTAGAAAACTCTTTCAACGGTGATAAGAACTAAAATATCATAGATTGGTGGTTGCTTACATTGGTAAATGGATGAGATCACAAGCAATGTTTATTTTACATGCTTTACTTATCTTGAATTAATACCAAAAACTGGAATGTATAAAATGTAAGGAATTACTACAAAATAACGAAAGATATCAGATTTATGATTCCACAGTTTTTGTGTGGTTTTTACTACGATCTAAATCAACTGCACAAATCAACTGCTTGTGGCAGCTATTTGCTGTTTCTCGCTGGAACTGCGATTGATCTTCTACGTGCCCTGGGTCGATTTGTTCGTTGCTTATGTGATTGATACGACTATTGCCGGAAAATTCAATTTCAATTTCAATCAAAACTTCACTCCACAGCACAACGCCAGTTGCCTCAGATTCAATCAGCCTGTTTTCGTGTTTGGCGCTGGATACTCGTTATCAAAACTAACCTTCAGGAACAGTTCCTGGATAGAGCAGTTACAGTCTATCCTGTTAATGGCATGATTATAATTCACACAGCAATGAATATACGATGCGCTTTATTGGTTTGGATAATTGATTTTCCTTTACATGTCAGTGATTACAGGATGCTGTGTGACTGGAGCATAACGCACTTTCTGCCTCTTTTGATCATTGCTACGGAACCTTCAAATGAAAATATATTCATCGTTCGATAGCTGCAATGAAATGGTACTCAAAGAGTGAGGTGCGATAGAGCATATCTTTGTTTACTTAACAAAATCGAACCATTGTTAATTATGTGCGCATGTTCATAGTGTGAACTGAGAATGGCATACCTTTTCATGTTTCCGTTACGAATGATTATCGTTCTATCAAGGATATAATTGATTGTCTCATTACCGTCGACAATCCCAAACCCTTTGTCTGGCGTGTAAACAATTCATATTTTAACTGTGGCTTTACTGTTTTCCAATAACATCATGCCAATTGATGCTGCTCATGATTTCACGAAATATGATTTATACAACATCAAAAATGTATATGAACTTCAAGAGCAAAAATAAGATTGGAGCTAAAGGCTAGTCGATAAAAAAAACCCATTGATGGGATCCTAGCCGGTTTAATAAAACTTGTTGGACTAATATTGAAAGAAAGCAGCTCTTTCAGATCAAATGCAAAATAATGCCGCGAGCCAAACATCTTTCGATGGTTTTCCCCGTTCAACATCGTTCCTTTGGTTCGTTGATTGTTAATAGAACTGCATCATGCTCAGCCTCTCACTCACTATGGTCTTTGATCTCCGCGTTCTCTTCATGCTTAACATCCGGGTGCCCTGGAAAACAATAGCGATTTTTTTGCTTTGTATGTTAGTTCCGTGCCAAAAGGCGTACGAGTTGCAGGATGTCAGAAAGACGTATGTTGAGGTTTTCATGAAACCTTCAAGATAACCAATTTAAACAAAAATAATTCACAGCTGCATAAAACATTATAAAAATGTTTTTCATTACAAATCGTGGAATTTTATATAATAAATGAGTAATAATTATTCAATTGTTTGCTGATGCTTCTATCTCTAATGAATAATCCGAGTAGAAAGTGCAATTGATGCTAAATTTACTACGAAATCAAACCATGTTATACAGGCAAGAGTGTAAACTTATTTTACCATATAAAATATGTATTTTGTTTCGTCGAACAGCACCCCACCAAAATACAATCTTGAGAGCAGATGCTTCTCGATAGGCAAAACCTTGAAGAGAATATTGTGGTTAGCCGTGGGCCCATCGTTGATGAAAGCAAGGGAACGATATAAAAGTGAAGATTTTTTGTCCCTAAGAGTTGAGAGCCGGTCAGGTCAACTTTACGGAATAGAAATTCAATGAAGTATGACGTTGGAGTGGTAACACTTCGGAATTCTTTTTCATTCAAGTTAAAATACATAGAAGTAAATAGGCCGAGCATGCAAATTTCCATCGAGTGAAAGGAAGCATCGATCCCTTCTACAGTACAGTTGCTTCGAAACTTTGAATGCCGAACCCAGTTTCCACTTAACAACAAAAAAATGAAAAGAAAAATATTATTTCAAACATCCAACGAAGGATGTAGCATGTAGTGGCCAATGTTGAATAAGATGATTTTAATAGATCGATTACCACCCATTATTGAACAGCGGTCGTTTCTATACAAATAAATCGAAGGACCTACGAGGAAGATTGAAACAGTGGTAAATTCAAAAACGTACAATCAGACGCTCTGTAAAACATTTGCCAAGACCTTAGTCAAGGTCGTTTAGAAACGACCGATAAAGTGAAAGCCTTGCCCGATGTCTAGCATGGACCGACGCTCTAAGAGCCGTTCAAACTAAGACGACGAACCGCGACCTCGCGCTGCTTGGAGAGTTAGGGTGGCAGAAATTCAATTACAACACTTTACGGATTATGAAACGTAATGAAGATCGACGTGATGGTAAGGACGATGGGCCATTTCGAGATAGGAAAAGAGGTGCCAAAGTAACATAAACATGACGGAGGTAAACGTTTCATGGATTTGACGGCTATAATCTTGACTAACTTAATTATCGTTTAGTGACAAGTTTGGTTTGAAAAGTTTTCCAGAAAGAGTACCGTTTATCTTGCTGAGAAAATCATTCATATTCGTCATGGTGAACCGTGCTTAGTTTAAGGGATTAATTTGGGATCAGGACAATGCAAGGGTGCAAATGATGCGAAGAGTTTCTTCCGGCATACTTCCTGCGATAAACCAACTTCAGTCAATCCAACCATAAAAACTTTGCAACGCTCATAAAATTGTTCTCATACGGAATCTTATTTTGAAATCCTTTTTTGAAAAAAAAAATGATTGATGGGTGTATATTTTACGCATATTTGTGGTTACGTCGTTATTAATAAATTCACATCCTGTCTATGTGAACCT
>NC_064877.1:78088146-78135646 GCF_943734665.1 Anopheles aquasalis
TGTCCGAGAGTCTCCAACGAAAGTCTTCTCCGTCAAACGTTGTGCACATCTGCAGCAACCGATTTTAAACGAAAACCTGATGCGTTGCAACACTCAACCGTGTCCAGCATACTGGAAGCTTGGTGAATGGAGTCAATGCAACTGCGAGGAGAAATACGATGAGGTTGTGCTCAGGACACGCGAGGTCAAGTGCGTCCAAGAGTTACTATCGGGGATAGTGATTCAGGTGAATAGTGGCGCTTGCATGGACGATGTACCTTCGAGCACGGAGAGCTGTGAATGCTCGCGTGTCATCAAACCAACGACTACGCCAGCACCTCAGGTAGAACCTCCACGGTATAAACCCACGACCGGAAGCAACCAACATCATCGAGGACACCGTGGACATCAGCAGCATAGCCTACATCACTCTACAGAGAGAAGTGATCGCAATGCTTTGGTTAGCACACAGAATGACGGCAGCAGCTCACCGGCAACGGTCATCAGTAGAGATCATGGTCGACAGCGGCAGGACATGAGCCACATCCATCATCGGGCAGAATCGAAGAAAACAGGCGTTTGGTTGACGGCCAACTGGAGCGCACGATGCTCTACGACCTGCGGTGTTGGTCTGCAGACCCGTTCGATCTTCTGCGATCGTAGCTCCTCGCACAACTCGGAACGTTGTGACCTCCGTCTAATGCCGGAAACGTCTCGAGAATGCACCAGTGATCGAGCATGCGAGTTTGGTGAATGGTTTACGGGACCCTGGACTCTGGTAAGAATCATAACGAAGCTTTATGCAAACTGATATCGTTTACCGATGAAATAGTTAATCGCTTTCCATTTACCTTTCGTCTAGTGTTCTGGTGATTGCTTCAACTTAACTCGCTCCCGGTCGGTGCTGTGTATACGCAACGAGCACATTGCGCAAGTTAGCGAATGTGATGCCACGACACGACCCATATCGAACGAACCATGTGACTCTGAGGCGTTCGAAGATTGTAAACCTCGGTGGCACTATTCCGAATGGACAGAGGTATGTGGCATACTTTCTCTAGGGCCAATCGAATCCTGATATTATCATCCATGTGTTATGATAAATCCTTTGGACAAAAGTCGCGATCCATTTTCACGAAAAACCGATATCATATCGATCGGAGAGAGCCATAAATTGGAAGAATAATGCTCTCTTTCTTTTCTTCGATCAATAGTGTACGAAGCCATGCGGCGGAGGCAATCAGAGGCGTGTCGTAAAATGCCTAGAGTTCAATTTGCGAGCAGGAATGCTGCAGGAGTCGGTGAGTTGCCGCTATGCTGATCGACCTACGGCCTATCGGGTGTGCAATGAGGACGCTTGCCCATCGACGACGGCTACCACGGCGCCAACAGCTTCTAGCTCTTCGACATCATCTCAACCGAGCATGGATTCGGATGATTACAGCGTCGATTTGATGCTGAACGATGGTGACTGTCGGGATGAGTTCCCGAATTGCTCGGTCGTTGTGAAAGCAAGGCTTTGTGGCTACGATTACTATAAACAGGCATGCTGCGTCACATGTCGACAACAGAGGAACTAACTTTTAAGAACTCACTCGGCATATTACATTCAACTAATGGCCAATTGGGTAAGCATTAAACAGTCTGTTACGATCGTAGAACTGCTTCATTGCAATCATATTCCATTATCTTTTATATCTCCTCAGAAAAACCTTCTTTTATAAAGGAAGAGCCAAATCAAATCTTTTGACTGAACACATCTCACATCCTTGTATCATCCGATCAATAAATTTGAAGAGTAAAATCAAAATTCTCTGGTAGAATATTGTTTAGTATGGGGTACCTGCACTTAACCCACGTTGGGAACCGAATGAGAAATGGCAACGGAATATACGCGTGAACGTAACACCAGGTCACCGGTAAGTTTACTCCCGATAATCTAAATAAAACAAATTGATTTTTAACAAAGCACTTCAGTATGTCTGTTTGATTCTCTTTTCGCAGCTCTTCGCACTTTCCCCGTCAGTGATAATGTTAGCCCAGGGCAGACTTCGTTACTGGATTCTAGATTAATGCGTATGTTTGAAGTATGTAAAGCCATAAATGATCTGGACAGACGTTTAACACATAATTAAGATCATTTGTAAAAACAGGAAAAATTCGAGCAAATCAATAAAACACATTGAAAGTCATATTACTAATAATTGATAATTGTTTTTAATGAAATGATGACTTTATCTGGAACCGTCGTTTCAGGGCCTATTCCTGAAAGAAATATATGGTGACCATCACGGTTGCGTAACTTATCATTCTTCTGCACCTAAAAGGTAATTTACAAATTACAATTCAGGAGCTGTACCGAGGTTGACGAATCAAGAGCTGCAGTTATTGATGCGTCGTTTCAGTTATTGATTCGCTATCGTTATTGATGCGTAATCGTTTGCAAAAGCACAAGTAACTAGAGGGTTATTGTTCTTGCCACATACATATTTTTTTCATTTTATACAAAGCAGCCTCACTGATCGGTGGAGGAATCTTCTGTGGCAGGCCAAGACCGCTCGTCGGTTGTAGCGCCGGATAAGAAGAAGAAGAAGAAGAAGAAGAAGACTCACTGATCGTGTAGGTAGGTATTGCAGATCTAGATGTCATCTACTTACCACGTATGAACCCCTTGTTCGTTCAAAGCGTTAAAATCAACATAAATTCAGAAAAAAAACTTGTATAGCTTCTTTTCGAGAGTGTTTTTTTTATTGATTCATGTCTCATCTACTTGTGCTCACAACATATGACATAATCTTTTCCAAAGTCATCAACATATTTTACTACTATCGTTTTCCCTTAGCTTCAATTAAAAAATGCCTCGGGAAGCACGAATCAAGGTAAGGAATAGCTCAGCTATAATATGGAATTTGATGGAGGTCCACACAGCATTGGCAGAGATTCGGAGATATCTTCCGTTTTTTTTTCTTTCCAGAAACTGATGGAAGATCTACGGGCTTCGTTGATATGAGCAAATGTTAGGCGCCTCATCTTCGTACATCCGAATGAAAGGTATTGTAAACGGTGTTGAACTGTTATTTCATTTGTTGTGTTACCTCGAGCGTGATAAACGGGGATATGATCAGTCGGGAGGATTACTACAAAAGAGTTTTCACAGAAGCAATCTTGTAGCCATAAATCGTGAAAACATTTTTTTTTTTATTACTTACCCAATTGGCCATTAGTTTGTGGGGAGAGGACGAGAGATCCTTAAAAGTTAGTTCCTCTGTTGTCGACATGTGACGCAGCATGCCTGTTTATAGTAATCGTAGCCACAAAGCCTTGCTTTCACAACGACCGAGCAATTCGGGAACTCATCCCGACAGTCACCATCGTTCAGCATCAAATCGACGCTGTAATCATCCGAATCCATGCTCGGTTGAGATGATGTCGAAGAGCTAGAAGCTGTTGGCGCCGTGGTAGCCGTCGTCGATGGGCAAGCGTCCTCATTGCACACCCGATAGGCCGTAGGTCGATCAGCATAGCGGCAACTCACCGACTCCTGCAGCATTCCTGCTCGCAAATTGAACTCTAGACATTTTACGACACGCCTCTGATTGCCTCCGCCGCATGGCTTCGTACACTATTGATCGAAGAAAAGAAAGAGAGCATTATTCTTCCAATTTATGGCTCTCTCCGATCGATATGATATCGGTTTTTCGTGAAAATGGATCGCGACTTTTGTCCAAAGGATTTATCATAACACATGGATGATAATATCAGGATTCGATTGGCCCTAGAGAAAGTATGCCACATACCTCTGTCCATTCGGAATAGTGCCACCGAGGTTTACAATCTTCGAACGCCTCAGAGTCACATGGTTCGTTCGATATGGGTCGTGTCGTGGCATCACATTCGCTAACTTGCGCAATGTGCTCGTTGCGTATACACAGCACCGACCGGGAGCGAGTTAAGTTGAAGCAATCACCAGAACACTAGACGAAAGGTAAATGGAAAGCGATTAACTATTTCATCGGTAAACGATATCAGTTTGCATAAAGCTTCGTTATGATTCTTACCAGAGTCCAGGGTCCCGTAAACCATTCACCAAACTCGCATGCTCGATCACTGGTGCATTCTCGAGACGTTTCCGGCATTAGACGGAGGTCACAACGTTCCGAGTTGTGCGAGGAGCTACGATCGCAGAAGATCGAACGGGTCTGCAGACCAACACCGCAGGTCGTAGAGCATCGTGCGCTCCAGTTGGCCGTCAACCAAACGCCTGTTTTCTTCGATTCTGCCCGATGATGGATGTGGCTCATGTCCTGCCGCTGTCGACCATGATCTCTACTGATGACCGTTGCCGGTGAGCTGCTGCCGTCATTCTGTGTGCTAACCAAAGCATTGCGATCACTTCTCTCTGTAGAGTGATGTAGGCTATGCTGCTGATGTCCACGGTGTCCTCGATGATGTTGGTTGCTTCCGGTCGTGGGTTTATACCGTGGAGGTTCTACCTGAGGTGCTGGCGTAGTCGTTGGTTTGATGACACGCGAGCATTCACAGCTCTCCGTGCTCGAAGGTACATCGTCCATGCAAGCGCCACTATTCACCTGAATCACTATCCCCGATAGTAACTCTTGGACGCACTTGACCTCGCGTGTCCTGAGCACAACCTCATCGTATTTCTCCTCGCAGTTGCATTGACTCCATTCACCAAGCTTCCAGTATGCTGGACACGGTTGAGTGTTGCAACGCATCAGGTTTTCGTTTAAAATCGGTTGCTGCAGATGTGCACAACGTTTGACGGAGAAGACTTTCGTTGGAGACTCTCGGACACATTTGATGATTGGCTGCTGAACCCCTCCACCACAGGACTTACTGCAGGCACTGAATCCGATGACCTTCCAAAGATATTTCCGTTTACGTGGACCCCTAGCGGTCGTGTTACCGTTGTTGTTTTGGCTTGCTACAAGCCGTTGCTTTGGTATTCGCACGTTGGCCTTCTCTGAGATTTCATTCCCCACTACAGAATTGCAACAACAGAAAAAGCGAATAATCAACGATATTGTTTGAAAAGACCTGCTGGATGAGGTCAGCTAATATTGCACCAAACATCTTCTAGCATACCTTCCGGAATGGGGTCTTCCACCGATGACGAAGGCTCTTGCGGATTAGCACTGACCGGTAGCAGATACTCATATTTAACACCCGGGTTCGTGTACTGGGAGAGCAGAAATATCTGAACCGGTTCACTCGTTGGCCCAACAGCGGTCACCCACTCCGTGATGCCTTCCACATTACGGAGACTACTCTTGGAACCGTTACTGAGCCCATCGAGTCGATGATAATCGAACACGGTACCTGCGGCTGTGTACTGTCCACTCAGTGAAATCGTGTAGTCCCCGTTGATGAAAAACTGCTGATCGTACGCTTTCAGTGCTGGCCAAACGAAGGAAGAGAACAAAAGAAACGGAACGAAAATGGTCGGTCGAGTTCAGCAAAAAATCGGGACGAAAATAACAGTTTTTCACAGACACCGAAGGGCGCCTTTTGAACAATAAAAATGTAATTCAGGCATGTGCGTTTTCCCCGCATGCTTAAAGCACAAAGAAAAGTAAAATAAGTGTTTCATAGCGATTTTATTATAATTTTTAATCGTTTTATTCGGATGCATGAAGTAAACTGCACAAATATGAATCCCGATTGTCCATCGGTTTGCATAAATATGTAAATATTTTACATTTATTACAGGCGCTACACTCGTATTCGTGGTTTCTATTATAAGATGCCTATTTTGTGTGCCTATTTTCAAGCTTAACATGCACAACAAACTCAAAAAACCCAATAATTGCTTGTAATGGGATGATGAATGGGAATGCAATCATTCGCATAGTACACAAGAATAATTTTCATTGCGCCTGATGGAGAGATGGAGTTGGGAAACGATTCTGGATTGATGCAGAATTGTTCCTTCCATTGTTCACCATACAAGAACGTCAACCGGCCTCGTATTGCCTTTTTTAAAGAAGAAATAATCGTTCATACTCCAACTGCCAGCGGTGCATTCACAACGTATGCTTAAGAGCCAAAGTGTCGACGAACCTTTTCACCCTTGTGGTAAACCCAACATTAAAACGAAATCATTGGTCTCTAGCATGATGATTGCAGTGCCACCGCTAGCCGGTTGACAAAATGGTCGAATAATTGGGCACAGCGCACAAATTTCCATACTTATTTGGTTATGGTACAAGCAGTTTCTGAGCTGCTTTCTATCACCAGCTATCATGTGGTGCCACGCCATTAAATATGTAGAACCATAAATCGAGATACGCAATTCTTTTACCGGGTTTTTCACGTTTGCTTCGCCTTGTGTGAGTTTCGTTCAAAGAGGTCGGCGAGAGTGTTGGAAATGGTTCTACAGAGCGTGAATTAAATAAGAGACAGCCCTGCAAGCAACCAGCGAGTAGCGTAATGCTATTTACACAACCTGCACCCGCCATCGGCACTCTGTTGTTTCGGGTTTTATGTTTGTATGGATTATCAGTAAAAACTGTTTTCATCGGCTTTAATGTTAGTCATGAGAATCCCATTCTAACAATACACGTGTACATATTATGTACCATATCCGTTCAACACATTTTCTATCGCAATCCCATTATTGAAAAGATCAAAAGTTCTTCAGGCATCTCGAAATAGTGGCAGTCTGTATTAAACACGAATTCAATATTCACTATTGAAAAGTATGCTTTTTTATTGAATACTAATGCAATCCGAATAGCATACCAATGTTCAAATTGACCCTTTTCCCTTTAACGAATTAAGGATAAGAGCATCTTCTTTCACACCGAAATACCACTCTTTCGACCGAAGTACATCTTGTGTAAGAACATTAAGTTGCTCAACGAGTACTTCCGAAGGGGTAGGAAATATGCAAAACGAGCGACCTGGACGAGTGGCTTCAGCAAGCTTCAGCGTTATTTATTCACGAGATTTTCCACAAACTCGTCGGCAATGAATGGTTTTCAAGGATCGTCACAGCGGCCCGGCATTTGTGAGGGAGGGCGTGAAAAGAAGCGTCACATTAGCAACAAACGATGACAGATGTAGTCACGTGTTAAAGGCAAGAGCCACTGCATATGGCCCTACCCGAACCGTCGGCTAACCGTCGTGTAGTTCGCGAGGCAGTGCAAGGAGCATCACCAGCTGCAGCATTTAGTATGTGGGGTCAACTCGCAGGCACTCCGTGACACTTTGATACGGGCACGGCGGGATGGGACGCGTTCAACGATTCATAAATCAACTCTTGATGGGTCCTTTACTTCGAGCGAGATTGTCGTTTCGCTGTCATACATGCCACCCACTCGAGTAGAAATGACTCAAGTAGTTTGTTTATCTTGCGACTCAACCTACATGATGGTGTTGTATACTTTCATCATTTCCATTTCAATAAAAAAAATCGCTGGGTGGCTAGATTTGAGAAAAACTAAAAATAAACAATCGTTTTGTTACCACTTAGGTAGCCTTCATGGGAACATTAGGACCATTTGGAAAAGGAGGGAATCAAAATTTTGGCAGATCTCTTTCCACGTGCCCTAAGAGACTTCATGGTTATTACAAGAAATGCATTAGCAGAACCTATGCCTAAACTGGTAAATGAAAGTGATGTTAAAAAAGGGCGTCGCATTTAGAACATTCATTTTCGTCTTTCAGCACCCGAGACCAGTTTCTAGACGTTGCGTTACTTACCAAGATAGTTCTGACTGTTTTTAACTTCGGTTATCGTTATGTTGAACGCTCCAGCCGGTATAATGGTTACGGGAATGTAACCGCTGTGAGGGTTGGTCTTCGTATAGATGCCAAATATTGGGCGACAAAGGGTTGCTCCGCACCTGACGGCGCCATTGTTCATGAACGTCCCTGATATGACGCCCGTGTTGTGTACGGCCTGCGTGCGAAATAATTCAAAACTGTCACTGGCAGATAATGTTCTAGTTTTACGTGCTACACATAAATATGCTACATAAAGCGTTTAAGTAGAGTGTCGTTAAGGGCATCTATCCTATAGTAATTCCCTGCTTTACGATGCTTCTTGCAAGGGACTTTGCCTGCATTATGACATAACTATAACACTCATTCCGTCGAAGAATGATTTTTTTTTTAAATATGATGCGCTGATGTCAAAGATTTCATATCTTTTAGATTGTTATCGTAGTAACTGCCAGATGCGTTTTCAATTAAAATAACAAGCCGCAAAATAACAGAAACAGTCATGTTTACGCTCAAAACTTTAATTCCCAAACTGTAAGTGCTTTATGTGTGGGATTCTGCACATTCTCCATAGCACAGTAACTCCTCTTGAAGTGTTGCAGGTGAGACAAATGAACTTGATATCATAAGTCACTTGATGCTCGAGAGCTTGAATAAAGAAAAATAATACTCTTGGGCGTGATATATCAACTGTTCAGATCGTTAATGGTGGAAGCGCTAGTGGCCAACGTAATAGCAAATCCCTATTGCCATTCTCACGCCCAGCAGTAATATTTGTTTTGCTCAGAGCCAAGAACTTTGAATACTTACCACCAATACTGTAGCAGCAAGGATCTGAATTACTGTACTTTTCAAAAACATTTAGAACTATTAAATTTTTCTCACATAACTTGTCGAGATCCGCTCTGTAAAATTAACTGATGAGGAAGGTCTAAGATATCCTATGTTCTTCAATTATTTATTTAAATTTCGACCGTCTCACGTGCTGAGTGTTTTCTCAAGACTGGTATAGCTATGCCAGCAAAAAGTGTGCCAGTTTGTTTCTTAAAATAAGATATGCTTATGCTATATTATATGCTTAAATATATGCTTAAATCACTGTAGCCTAATACACTTCATATTTATTTGAATTCTATTGTTGTGTAGAATAGGAGTAAAAGTTAAAGGGCGCAATCAGGAGAAGTGCTTTTTTGGAGTTACATATTATTTTAAAAAGAGTCAACGAAAGCAAAAAACTGTGGTGTGTTGAAGAGAAAAGATGATTTACTATTTAGTAGTAACCATGCCTCCATCACTTTGCATAACATAACACAGGTTCTTTCCAAGCATGACAATCTACATTAATGTGGAAAACTTGGAGTATTAAGGAAAAACGGGTGAACCGCCATTGAGGAAAAGTTTGTGTGCGAGCACTGTGACGGTAAACGCATAATAAACACAATGGCCACAAGCATAACCGTGGGTAGTTCAAAAACTTGTTTAAAACTACTTTCTCTTCGTCTACTACAAGTATTAGAGTTGACTTTCCGCTGTACTACACGGGCAAGTGAAATGTACCTCCGCAGATATCTAAAGGAATTCTTCAAAGCAAAGACAAAGAACGGCCCCAACTCTTGTTGAACATGCATGCCAATGAGTTCCATGTTTCCGGGTTTTCCATAGCTAGAAAAATAATCTCTCCACAGTTCTTTGTCCTACACCAACACAGACAATAATAAGGGATTTGCTTTATTGTGAAAATTCGCTTTACAAAGTATGATAGTTTCGCTGGTTAGTGATCTTTGTCTTGCATGAACAATTTGTTGGCAGAGTTGTTCTCTGTTTGATTTATGATTTACCAAGAAGTTCCGCTTCTAAACTCTACATTTCCCCTTTTTGAATGGTTTGAATAAATTGAAAAGTTATTCCATTACTCGTAATGGGCACGATAACGATGGGTTATCCTATCTTTTCGACTGTCTATACACACAAAACATTAAAGTATGTGGATAGCCTCTTAGCAATGATGTTAGTCACGTCCTTCGTATTCTGAAAATTCTTAAAAGTGAACCAATCTGAGCAATTCAACTGCATGGTTCATTTAATTTCAATACCCCGCAAAAGTTGACTTGACCTAGGCTGATTGGAAAAATAACTCATGCCGTTGAGTGATTGCTTTTACTACCTGGCAACCAGAGAAACCATCCGGGAATCTGTAGACCTCTTTCATCACCAGCAGCCATCAACATAACACCGCAGGCTCCATTCGCAGCACCTCCTGCGAGGAGAGATTGAACCAGCAAGAGCATGTGCATGGAATGAAGGAGCAGTAAAAATCCATCTTAAGTATGCATCTCAGCATGAGAGGACCAGAGCGAAGGTTCAATCCTATTCAGTAAACTCAGCATATTCTGGTAATACACCGTGTGAAGACGTAAACCATGCGTCATGCTGTGAAGAGTTCTATTACGTATTGGTACGTGACCTTCGAGTCTACGTGAAGACTTCCCTCTACCTGAAAGTAGCAAATACTCGTGGCGCTAGTTGTACTGCATACCGTTGCTTATTAACTTATTGAACACAAATGAGATGTTTGATGATTAATCATAAAAAGGTGAGACATGAAAAATTGCAATTTTGATAGAACGGGAATACTACAATATACTTCGAAACTATCATCGATTACATTCCCTAAGACATTTAATTAAATGTGCTACTATCGGAGCAGAATCTAGTGATGTTGCTCGTTGCGCAAAGGACACGCTGTGTGCGCTTGGAGTGTATGATATTCCACGGAACGGCATTAACCGCCCTGTCGCTGATACATCATGAATAAACAAAAGCCAACTTCATTACAGGATCATGAACACTCATCAACTATCGAAATTGATAGCAGCGCGATGACAGCTCAATAACAATCCTATCGTCAATCGTGATCAAAAGGGATCAGTTACAGCGCCTGTTTACAATCATCTCCATCAGAAACAGCATTATTTACCACAGGGTGGGATCAGCAAACAATAAATACATTATATTTATTCACCACTCTGACTAGCGGGGTAGGAAAATTTAATTTCGATATTCTACCGTATTGGCGTTAACGGATCGATCTCACTGCACATGAAATTGTTGATACCACTTCTAACCACTCGAGGGAAAAGCCAATAGCGTCCCGCGTGAGCGTATAATGTTTGATTTTGGTGAGTAATTAATAACCATTCGCTGCTGTCCGCAGTTTGCACTATCACTTCAGTTGCACATTCAAATCGTGCTAGTGGCATAGCCGCGGTAGAGGAACATCCGAGATAATCCCGTTGCGGATGTATCATTATGGGCCATTATTGAATACGTATCCATGGTTAGGTCCAGGGCTAGCGCACATTATCTTCAGCGATAATTAAAAGCTGCAGCTCTTGGCCAATATTTCAATTCTAGCCTGTACTGGACATGCCGCCATGAAACAGGGAATCGATTATCGGAATCAATAATTCACACTCGCTTTTCCTTGGGTTGTGCAAATCATACTTCTACCATTAACACTCTAATGACTGAGCGCAGGGCATGAGTTCGATAACGACCATTGGGTATTGCGCAAGCGGGTCGATCCTGTGCTTTGATGTTAGATTTCAAATTCATGTTAAAAGCTCAGAATGATTCCAGTGATAGGCAAAAGTCATCTGACATCGGTTGATCGGTGTTACATGACTTCATAAAAATCACTAACTGTACTAAAACCGAAAATCAATGTGTTCTGTAAATTTATTAGTAAATTTCCTCCATTTCCATCGAATACAAAGTAGTGATGAATAAAACAAGCGAGTGAAGATAAAAAAGGTTCCGTTTTATTTTATTCGTAGAACATTTGATCGCTTGTAACAGCAGATAGCTTTATATACTTTTTTCAAAGCAATTAATAATGGTAGTTTACAACGTCGGCAACTGAAGGTCAAAAGCACACCAGCCTCCTTTTCGTTAAACGCCTACTCGCAAGCAGCAGTCGAGATCTGGGTGCAAGATGATAGCGGAGTACAATTTCGGGTGCTGTAGCGATAGTGAATGCAGAAGCGACCAACCTACAATTGCTTTGCAGCGCACTATCAGAGAAGGTAATTAAAAATCCGGACACGAGAGTCGAGATTGGCCGACGCATGCTGACACGGATGAAAACGAAAAAAAAGATCTTCTTTCCGCTAGCTGGTCCGTCAGCTGCTCTAGGTTATATTATCCCTCATTCTGCCCCCGATATGGGTGGCCATTGCTGAAAAGTGCTTCATTGCAAGGGTTTCGTCCGCATACGAATAACCCTTAGTACTGGTGTCTGGACGGAAATGAGAATTTCCCGTAAAAGAGGAAACCATTTTGGAAGCCTCTGGCCCCTTATATGCTGATGGTAACGCCATAACCAGGTGTGCCCACAATGAGCGCAAGCAAATCTCTCTGCGGATTTTGGGCGGAAATAGTTCAAGGGAGTGCCTAACTAACGGGGGGAGGGATGAAAATGGAGCCACGGTCGCTGACGTAAGTTTATAAAAAAGTTTTTCCTGGCGAATATTCCTCGAATCCTTGTTAGGAAAGATGGGCTTATGTCAAGAAGCCCGAAGTATGTTACAAGATTTCTTTGGGAAAATAATGTGGCGCATTTTCCGTCCATTCGAAGTGTTATAAGTAGCTAGAGTGTTTTCGTGGAAAATCGTTTTGCTATGCTGAAATCAACCATAAATTTCCGCCCAATTTCGAGATTTATAACTACTGGTTGTTCATTTTCAAACAATATTCGAAAACAACGATTCTTGGAAAATTCACCCAAAACGCGAAACAATCCGTCGTTGCTCTTCTATTTGGAAAAGCGAATTTATGTCGGTAAGCCTGGCATCGTACAATCCAGCAAAGTTTAATTAAGTCTGAATCTAATTTCCAATTCCACTCATTGAACCACCCACGTTGAATTATTTTCCCGTCGTGGACTAGCTCGTGTATATCGCTCGCCTGTTGGTGATGTTGCTCGAAAGCTTTCGTATGGGCGTGATATTTCGTCCACAATAGAACCATCTGGCAGTGAAATCGATTTATTTTTTACTCTTCGCATTTCGCTTCCCGAATGTGTCACCGGCGCTCCCAAGCGAGTCAATTCTCGGCATGCGATACCCCCCGATGTTCTTGATGATCTTCAGTTTGTCGACCATGAAGGTTCATCAACGGTGTGTATACACTATTTGCACACCTGTCCAACAGCGCTGTCACCTAATAATGTAATTTACACACCACGCGGCACACGCAACGTTTGCGATACAGTGAGGGAAGTGGTGTGGTGGAGCGTATGTGAATGTGTAAAACGTGTCATCATCCCTCGGTTTGCCCTTTAGCTAGTGCCTTGAACGGGTTTGCCTGTAACTATAGCCATTTGAACGAGTAACAACGGTGCGTTTGAAAGCGTTCCGTAGAAGAGTTTTTGTGTCGATACACACGCACTTAATTGCAGACATGAATCAGTTATGGGTGACAAACATTAGTTTTCAGAACATATGATACTCATCAAACAAACCAACACTATGCTTTGCCATTTTTGATAGTCACCTTCTACACACCGTGGTAACAGTCAACTGCGAATAGGCAATGAACAGCTATTTACTTAAATTCGTCACTCATTGACGAATTGTTTCGAAGATTCTTCGATCGAGCGTTCATAACAAGTAAGAATATATTTGTATCCAATTACTGCTATAACTTAGTTTTATTGACCGAAAAATATTGCCACAAATTGCTGAAGATTTTTCAGCAAACGAAATTGAGCTTTTCCAAGTAAAAACGTATTGTCACAATTCGTTTAACCAATTCTGCCATTCTGGATATTACACCGCCAGTAGCTTAAAAGACCTGAAGCTGCCATTGCCATTGATTCCACTATATTGTGAAACTTCGCTTCGGCTTCCAAGCAGACGCTATTCACGGCTGTGACACTGCTTGTTGAGAGATAAAAAAAAGCCATTAGAGAGCATCGTATACTAAATCCTCGTCTTTTGGAGAATCTTCACGTAGCGTTGCAACCATCGGCTCGGCGTGGTGTTGCACTTACATTGTCTGCGCAGCGTTATTCAAGAGGAGTTACGCGACAAAAGTGCTCTCAAGTGTTTATTATTGCCCTTTGTGTGCCACTTTCAAATCCCGAGAATATCGTGGCGATGGTAGTACGATTCTTACAGTCGGTTCACCGTTCATGGTTACCACACTTCTTTTTCTACGATTAACAACATAAACCATAAATTGTATCAGCAAAAGGGCTCCATCGTAAAGAAAAATACAGATGGAAATTCAAAGCAGCTTTTGGATAATTTTTTTATCTTTTGTTCGAGCGGCACGTTATATGCTTGAAATGATATATTTTCAAAACCTTCTTTGCACAATGATTGCATACATTTTGAACAGCGGTAATGTTGCCATTCAATCTTCTCTCTTCCTGTCTACGAATATATAACTCGCTTTGTGTTGCCATGTTTAAAAGCCAATGTTCAATAAGCCGAGATTTTATCTACGCATTATGCACTGAATAGGCAGTTCGCTGACCCGGCAATCAACCACCAATAAGTCCTCCAAAATCGCACCAACTCTGGGCCCAACAGGGATCGCTGATTTACAACTCGAATCGAATCCGTGAAAGCCGTGTCGTCGTTAAAACTTTCTAATTCGGGATGATAGTATTACGTAGGGTAGGGTGTACTCATGTATCCCATTCCAGCAGAGTTATGCTGTTCAAACTATGCAAAACACCAATTCATCACGCTTTGAAGGATGCTTTTAACACTGAAAACGTTTACTTATTGTACCGACCTATCGATTATATACTTTTCATTTTGCGTGGCTTTTTAAACAAAATACCTGTTATTGCAAAGATAGATTTTTCGACTTTTCAAACATATTATGAAAAACAAGTACAATGCCCCATCAAATACGTTTAGTATGATTGCTGTTACCAACGTAAATATTTTAAAGGACTGTCAACGGGAAAAGAAATTCCAACGCAAAACTCTCTTTCGTCCCTGAAGAGATCAACTAGATGTGATTGCTACCTCTTACCATTACTTCAGCACGGTGTTGATTTTGCTTGTGCCTCCTCAGTGACGCACTATTTCGCCACTCCCAACGACGCGAATTCGTTGGATTAGGCACGCAGGGACAGCGCGGGATAACCAAATCATCCTTCCTCGTGTCAGTCAGCGCCACTGGCTGACAACCGTGATATTTTGATACATGTTGACATGCCAAAAACTCTAGAACTGTTCCATCCATGTTGCAGGTGGAATTATCAAACAGTGATCATTCAGCCAGGACACGTATAATCGAAAGTGTGATGAGCTCATGAATACGTAAGGGACCGCCGCATGTATCATTCGGTTTCACGATACGAGTACTAGGGCTCTGTATGGCATAAAACAAAAGGAATGAATCCATTCCATCTGAAATGCACGCTGGTAACTGCCATTGGGTAATTTATATCCAAGTCCAGTACGGGACTGATTGATTGGCATTACATTTTTGCTGCGAGACTGCGACCTAAACATTGGCCCCATATGTACAGATCGACATGCTAAACATCTTTCATTTCATTCACCTTTTCTCTTCTATTACAAATTAATCTCATTGGAATGGGTTGAATTACAGAGATATTATGATACAAACTAAGGTGATAAAAGGAGAAGACTCAAGTGTAAGTAGATAAATTGCACACAATTTCCTTTGTTTACGACCATTTCCCTAATGTCCTTCAAGCTTAACTTCAAATTACTGTTTCGAGGAGATTAGCTACGCCTCTAAAAGTCTCGAACTGGCATACATTTTCCGCCGGTATCCTTTCGAATTGAAGTCTTTCTAAATAACAACAAACTTTTACAATTTGGCATCCGCTAAGAAATGTGCGTACTTCAAATTAATTATGTAATAAACTTCGTAATTACAATTATAAATAATTATGTAACTACCATTTCACTTCACGCGGCCTTACAATTATTGCTCTCTTCCTCGAAGCAGATGTAGATTCCAGAAA
Source organism: Anopheles aquasalis (assembly GCF_943734665.1). Taxonomy (NCBI): domain Eukaryota; kingdom Metazoa; phylum Arthropoda; class Insecta; order Diptera; family Culicidae; genus Anopheles; species Anopheles aquasalis. The sequence continues at coordinate 78,103,889 of NC_064877.1, forward strand.
TGACCAAAGTTAGAAGCATAATATGATAACGTAGGGACATTGAAATGGAAAGACACGCTTGGTATAAAAATGGCTCAACATTATCCGCTGTGTGTAGAATGGAGATGTTGATTCCGTAACCATCCGGCTACAATAAGTGGAAAACCCATGCACCATCTCGCTACCTTCACGACCCTCGATAAAGAGTTTGCAGCGTAAGTTGGCGCGAAACATGATTTGGTTTAGCTCTGGGGGCATACCGGTGCTAATTTAAGTTACCAAAAGATAACTTGCTAGATAACAATGAACTCACGGTGTGATAACGTGTTTTCGTTTAATTAAATCTCTAAACTACCCACGATTCTAATCTCTTGGCTGTGTTTAGATTGCTCAAGATGTGTGTGGTAACATTCATGCGGGTTATCCGTTCGGAAACATTTCTCTCCTCTTATCAGGAGCGTATGTCATGTTCACATTCCGCAATATAACAGGAGTTTCAGATAAGCAAAGGCTCTTGCACGATACACATTTCAACGACAAAAACATTGCTTGAGTCGAATTTCCCACTTCAACCACGCAACGCTCGAAAGAAGGTACTTTAATTCATCCATTCGTTTCCACTTCTCGCCTTGTCATAAACTGTTTTCGTTCCACTATCAGACATAATGTTGCGCACTTCTTTTTCAACAAAACAAATTCATGCCGATGTTCACTCCCAGCACAATTTTGGTTTTTTCGCTACTATTCAATGCTTTCACAGGAAATGGATGCATTTTTCAGATGATGTTTTGCGCAAAGACAACAACACCCAAGCAATAGCACTGCTTCACAAACAATAACATTCAGATCCGATTCCGTTTGGTTGCACATTCGTGGAAACACAAGGACTTGCTATCGCTATCACTAAGTATTTCCCTTCATTTAGTATGTTGCTAGTAGAACACAACCAAACACAACCATTCACGCACACCACCACCGGGAATCGAAAACAAAACTCATGCGAAAGACCGACTGACCGACCTAAAGACACAGTTTTGCACCAGAAGACTTTCCGTTTCTCTGCTCAACGTGGAATCAACATTCACCGAGTAATCTCAAAACACGAATCCGAGAAGATTCGCCAGAACACCTGCTTGGTGCCGTCGACACGCCATACTACTCGAACCGATCCTACTCTCGCTGCTTTTTATGCTCGGCGTCTCTATGCGCTCCAGCATGGTGCCGAAACATCATCTCGCGAGAGCTTGTTCGAGCAGTTGAGCAACGAATGCGACCAACAGTGTCTATTGTGCTGGGAATTGTGGGAGAGCGATGTTACTCTATTTGTATAATCTTGCCGGCTAGCTGCATCAGGTGTTTATGAAAACGATGGAAACGCATGGTGCTCAAGGAACGGAGGACATTAGTGCACACCTTACACAATCGCCGCATTCAAAGAGAGAGATGAACTTCGATTTAGAAGCAACCACGAGAGCGACGGAACGGAGAGCAAAGAAGGACGTTAAAAAAGCAAATGCTTGATCTTCTTTTGCGGATTCAAGAAATGTTTAACATTTGAAAGAAATGCATCCCTTGGTGCAAATATCAAAATATATTCTCAAGAAATTATTCATAAATAGTGAACTTTAAATCAAGCAACACACCAACTAACACTAACAGCCAACCAGAATGAATCATTATTAGATGTTTTCCTACCATTTGGCTAAATCTGGTTTACTTTGGTTCATACTAGTTGCTACCATCGATATCGTTTAAATGAACTGTCAACGAAGCGAATCATGATGTAGAAGATGGCTATAATTCAACCGAAAACATTCCAACACGTAGCGGCATCGCGTTCCACCAAGTCGTATAAATCCCACTCACAAAGCCAGGACTGTTGTAGTTTGGAGATTATTCATGTATCTGCCAAATTACAGATCCTCGACGCGATGAGCTTTGATTCTTTGATCTCTTATCGGTTCCAATCGAAGACATTTTCGGTTGGGTTAGTATTGTTTATTCCGCATTACTATTCATGAGATGCGCGATGTCCACGGACGGGTGCCATAGAGAGTAGAATAATCCCATCAACAGAATAAACACGTCAACAGTTCTGACGTCACCTTAACATCTGGCGGTAACTTTTATATGGGAAATATGTAAAAGTATTGATCGATAACTTTGTCAACGTAGCACGCCAAAGATGGATATTGTCCCAATCTGTGCATACTGGATGAAATTTCCTATGGTCTTGAATAGCGCTTCTCAGGTCGATTATCAATGCTCAGTGTAGGCCTTGGGTGCTTTTAACGCAAAAATCAAAAATAAAAAAAAAACCAGCGTAAGAGAAAAAACAAAAATATAAAAAACCAGCGTAGGAGAAGAGGTGAGTTAGCTCTCAAGAGTTAGCGAGGTGGCGCCAACCACGTAACACCTACACTTTTTCGTCCGTTCGCTGGTTTCTCTTTAGACGAGTTGTCTGGTTTAAATCATTCACTAATCATTCAACACCGATCCCCGCTCTACTCTGGGACCATCGATTTGGAAAATTTGCGTTGATGTAATCACACAGTTAGTTTTTTCGTCGGAGCTGAGTTTGGATTTTAGATTCAATTTGTGTTTATGTTTAAAACCAATAATATTTATCTCCACTTAGAGACGAATATAGTCAGAAATCTACACCATCTTCAATTTCATTGCAATCCACACTTTATGACTTATTGCATACCATAACTTACATACCCCTTGATCATACCTTACAAACTCCTCCCACACAGATGCCTCTCCTTCCATTGCCTCGACGAAAATAGTCCGTTGGTTTGATACAGGAAGTTCCATCAATAACTGTTTTATTTAATGTCGCAAAATAACGCATTCCGATCGGCTTGCAATTCAGCTCACACTCGGCATCCTCTGTCAATGTAGTCGATAATGAGGTTTGAATGAATGTAGAATTACATCAATTGTAACAAAAGATCTTTCCATTACCTTTCACGAATGCTTCCCAGATGTAACGTTTCCCTTCAAATGATTGGTTGTTAAAGCTGCTACATTGTTGATCGCGGAAATCACCATCGCTATGAGGGCAGTTCTGAAATAGAGATTGACGACCATGAGTCCTATTTCCATGATGATGTGGCACTTACGCATTTTACTACAAAAAAACTCATGCTTAAACGCACCTGTTCGTTGCACAGATGATATCTTTTGATGATTCCGTTGCATTCAACACTTTCCAAAGGTGGCTTCAAGCTTTTTTTGCCGTTGATATACCTGTGGTAGTCAGTTTTACATAGATTATTGTTATGCCTTCATTGCGCAGGTTTGTTGTTAGAGCATGCCCTGGTATATAATGAAAAGTTTGCTTTTCTCTGTTCAAATGTTTCCTTAGACTAATCTGAAATTTCGATCAAACAAATCTTTTTCTATGCTGGTTTTTTTTTCCAGAGGAATAAAATGGTTCCCATAAAATGATTGTTGATTTGCCAATTTGGTTGAATTTTTAAGTTAAAATATTGATCACACTATGATCAAACCGGGTTTGTCGCTTAAACGGGCAAGTCTTTTGATTCGGACCAAAAACGGTTTGACAATTTGTTTGTAGAAAACTATTTACCTATACATGTTTTTTTAAATGTTATAATAAACTGCATTTTTTCAAGTATATTTGGTTGTATTTTAGGGACGATTTGTGGTGTGGGAACATCCGGCTACAAAATAAACCCTGCTGTGCTATATACGATGTGATCATAGTGATAGCTTGCAATCAAAGTTTAAAAGATTATCGATACTCTATTCCAGTCCTACTTTGAAAAACAAAAAACAAACGGATCCCATTCTGAATGGCCGGGCGTGTTTCATCGTTCCCTACTACTGCTTCGTTCATTGACCAATGAGTGTCAAAGAGAATAGAAGGAGCACTAAAAGATTTGCTTCTACGCGTAGTTTGTGATGATCCGATTAAGCTTTCCTACCATTCACACAAACCAGAATCTATACAGCAACAGCGGATTTATGTCCTACGGCCATTTTCTTCCTTACGGAACTGCAATCCATGTACCAATTTCATGGTATCCGTTCCTACCTGCTGAGCAAGTTATGTTCTGAATGTAAATACAGGAAGAACAAGTTAGTACATAACCTGCACTGTTTACATGAATACAGGTGCCGTGATCTTCACTGTCGTTCTTTTACACTTGACATCATTTACCAGAACTGCGCTCAAAGATACCGGAAACAAAATCTTTGAAAAGAGCACTTTGATCCGACCAACCGAGTAAGCAACGAATTCACTTGACCGTAAGCGCTAGATAGGAATAAAGGTCATCCTTTTAATATTGCTTTTAGTTTTGAACCATTTCTACTGTTCCACGAACGCAATTGAACTTTGAGTGCTGTAAAATGAAACTTTGAACTTTTACAGCTCATACCATAGCTGAGTAAAATATTCTTAACGATGGTGGTACTTAATTAAGAAATCTGTATTTTGATTTACAGCATAATAGTATATATTCTCCTGGTTTGCTCCTCTCATGTAATTGTTGGTCGTTGCCAAAAGAACTCTACCGATGGGATAAGAAAAACTGGAAGTGAACTTTTACATAGAAACAAAGAAACACCGAAGGAAACATTTGGTTGAACGTTACGCCCCTAATGAGTCGCAAGATTAGTGGTGAAACTTCCAGTGTCTGCAGGACTTTGATACAAAAAGACGAAAGTTTCTTCTTTTTTATATCATTACTCTTGCGGTGCTTCGTTGGCATGGTCCGTTTACTAACACATCTAATGCCAATGCAAAATCCACTTATGAGACTTTTGTTTTCATTGGCATCACTGACCAGAAACGTGTTCATGTGAAGCTCGTTAATTTTTTTTTAACGGATTGAAGAGGAGTCCAGAGACTAGATAACTCGGTAGTAACCGAGAATTTACGAACTAGTAAAGCATTAAAGTGGATAGGTGGTGCTGTATGTAATACTGTTCTTCTATTTGAAGTAAAAAGGCAAGTAAATTTCCTGAAAACCAAGCGACTAAAATTAAGATAAAACATGATGGTGTGATAGTGAATAGAAATTTCTTCGAGGCTTCACGTATCGAAAAGTGCACAATCGTTTGCTGTTTATCGATTGATTACTCCTCAACCACGCGAAATGGGTCGTGTTGAGGGTCATCATGATGCATCCATGATTGAATCAAGCGAAATAGAAATAAACGATAAAAGTATTCCATAGCCGAGGAAATGATGAAGTCTCCCCTAACCAACCGAGTGTTCGAAACCTAAACAGAGCAAGGAACAAGGAAAACAATAAACGAGGCTCGTTTCTTTGACGATTGTTTCCATCCCGCTGTTCTCACTCCAACTGAATTTTATTGAGAGAGGAACAAGAAGGAGGGACAAAGTAGTAGAGGCAATTTCTTTTCCTTCCAATCGACGGAAAGGACGCCCTGGTATACGATTGGCAAGTAATTTGTAGCCTTCATTCTCGGTGGTAGCATGGCGCAAGGCTGGCGAAACGGGAGCTAATACCGTTGAGTGATTTAATTTAATCAACTTCCTAACACTTGTTGCGCTCCAAGCAAATAGATGGTCTCGATTGGTGCAGAGAGGATGCTCTCTTGAGACTGATAATGTAGGAAATCATAATGATAATTTGTTCTTCCATAGAGTGAAGAATGGAGAAAGCACAAAAAATAAGAATAAAATGTGATAGCCTTACCAATCTACAGATTTATTTAATATTGAAATAGCTTCCATGCTGTATGTACTGATGCTCAACTCGCACGAATTCAGTAACCCTGGAAATCCCTCGGTCTTTAGATGCTTCCAGAAAACCAGAACAGAATGAGCATCAACTTGCTCTCACCTCGTTCCCTCAGTTATTCTGGTGGCCATGCTATCTACACCACAAATTAGCGGCTTTCGTTTCCGCATACCATTTGGTATGGGAACAGAGAAACCTTTTTGGGATCCGTTGCTATAACGAGTGGACTGTGCTTTCGGAGCATTGCAGATACTTACTCTCTCTTCAGACATGCTCGATACTGCATCTTCACGCCTCCTCCACAAGATCTCGAGCAAGGTGTCCAGTTGCTCCACGGTCCAAACAGATGTCTCACAGTTATCACGTCTACTGAAGACGATGACTGAGGATCACGATGCTCTAGGCCACTTGCTGGGTGATCTAAGCTTTGCTGTCCATTCTTGGTGTGGTTATGCTCGGATGATGATGCTACGCTTGTCGTCTCAGAATGATCCCTGTCGGTGGTTGTTTTAAATTTATAGCCGGAAGTAGAATCATCCGCCTCAGCGCCAGGTTCATTCTCGACGTTCTGATTCTGGTTTGCGTTTTGATTCACTTTAACTATGGCATCGATTCGTTCGGTCATTTCCGTCTTCTGGGTGGCAGCTCCGATCGACTTCGTAACTTCATGGCCAGAAAGATGCTGGACCAAGCTCTCAGTTGGCATTTCAACAGCAGGTTGAATCACATAAACCAACGGGTTTGTTGGGTCGCTCACGCTCGGCGAACTCGCGCGTGACTTTTCCCTCAAACTGGCTTCCGTTGGTGCTGCCTCATGCTCGCTGACGATCTCATACCTATAGCGTTCGGCATCAACAGTCAAAAGCTCTTTTTCCGGTCGCGAAGGATAACCAACATCTGCACCATTATCGATACCGACTGCCCCATTACCGCCGCCGATCTCAAAATGAGGAACGAACGAAACATCATTCTCTGACAGCGGTTCGTTTTCGTTCTTGAATTTGATTAGTTTCCTCATATAGGCCGTTCTGGAGGTCGTCAAGGCTATCCCGCTGACATTCATTCGTTTCGCAGCTCGTTTTTCTAGCCATTCCCGATGAATCTGTGAAGAGATGGGGAGAAAAGGAAGAAGGTTAGCAAAAAGGAACCGGAAAAGAAGGAGGGACTCTTGCAATAATAAAGAGCTGTTTCGCCAGGTGTGAATTTGGCATATTTGAGGGAAATATGTTGGTACATTTGATGGCAGCTTGATGAATTAATGAAATTATGCTGAATGCCTTAGGCTATCATTAGAAGCATATGCGACAATTATGAGCCGCAGTATAACAGTTCTCGGGCCAAAAAGGATTAGAAAGGACTAAGAATAATTACATACTATACAACGCCCTAAGTAATGATTGATTTTTAAAGAAACATGTGTGGCGCAAACATTGTATGTACTGCATGTGTTACGATCATCGTTATGGCTATGATGCAATTCAATTACTCAACACATAATCGTTGTATTGGTAATAGTCCCTGACGATGTGTCAATCTGTGCTTTCCATAATCTGTTTTACTTTGAAAGAAACAACGTCTCTCTGTGTCTCGAAATCGCCGAAAACCGATTCCCATGTCCTACATCTCCGGTGTGAAAACATTTGCGTAAAACATTGCTTAACATTAGGGCAAGTATGTTTGAACTATCTAGCCCCAACTAAACATTATTTGAAGTGCGGTCAAAGACATTTGCAGAAAATCGAAAGTTACAAACTCCAAGTCTAGCGAACAGCTTTTGTATGCTCTTCGTGTGTTTTACTGTTTACAAATCAATCCTGTTATTTTTAAACCGCTTTCCTTCCCTAATGGCGCTCGTACTATTTGGTAAAGTACCACAAGAGTCTTGAGAAGAGGCTGTTTCACGTGTTTACTAGGAATATCATAATCGATAACGCTGTCATCTTTCTAATTGATGTTATACCTGATAATAAAACTACAATCTATAAGGCTCGAAACATTCGGTGAAATTCGATTGAACTAGAAGCATCTTTTGCACGACAACGTACAATCGTTTTGTTCAATGATCGTTTGAAACAAAGCCAAAAGTCTTGTTTCATTTGATGTTTCATTTTTCTACAGCTAATTCAAATAACACCTTGTCATGTTTCATTATGCTAGAATATGTTTCAAACATTGTGACAAGCATTTCAATCTTGAAGCGTCATCACTCTTTGGGTGGTCTAAATATTTGTGAGCTGATTTGAATCCACCCCTATCCCGATGAAGCTCCTAAATAGGGGTACCGGAATGCTAGCATAATCGGTGCATAATCGATAGCATATGTTTGTTCTCCGGTGGGTTATTCATTCAATTCACCCCTATCTGCCAAAAAGGCAAATTCTAACAGCTCTACCACACATAAAACACATATTCTCATTTTTAAACGCTTACGATACTCAAGGGAGATCCTGAGAACCATAAACTGGCTAGCATCATTCCTTTTCAATGTCAAAATGTAGTATTGAGCACATAAAACAGAAGCATAAAACAGTTGATTACCATCGAATAACGCACGAACCATCTCAAAACCACGACATCACGCCATGTATCATTGGAATGTGCTCTACGTCGTCAGATGTTCGCCATCGGCATGTGTATGGCGACAAATCATATCAAGCACCCTTGGCCACCCGAAATAAACGTAAGACATATTGTTCTTCTGCACGCCAGTCTTCTTGCTGCTCATCTGTCTCCATGTCTAGGTTAGTGATCGGCACACGCTCCGCTAAACGCGCATACGCACCCCGTTGAGAAGCCGTTTCGCGCTTCATTTACGAATAGATGACATCAACCGAGTGATTCGTGCCAACGAGGATTGTTGAATGAAGTATGATTAAGGACAAAATCTCATCACATAAAAACACATTAAGCAAAAACATTAACAACTTTCAATCCTCTGACATCAAAATTACTTAAGAAAAGATCATATTAGCTGATTGCTGACGATGGTTATTCCGGGAAAATCATTTTTCCAAACGATTAACACTAGTATGTTTATGTTGATGCTACAAACATGTACATATTCATGTGTCCAGGGCAAAAATCCTATTCCTTATTCCCGTTTCATTGCAAGATCTTAACGATAATTCCATCGCGATAACATTAACCTGCTCACATCACTTTGCGTATTCGTTCGCTTCCCTCGCGCTCGTGCTAAGCCCTCCTGACTCATATTTCTTTCTCCGTGACGGGTGTTTGGGTTTGTTTACTCCAAAATTGTTTTTTAGCATTTCACCACCTCCATCTCACATTCAACCTCACGGTTCCCAAAAAACGCACACGCGACCGTACGATGCACACGATGAAGGACCATAAAGCGACTGTTTCCATAAATCATAAGCCGGGAGCAACGATCAGCCGACCAAGCATATAATCGAAGAGGCAGCAGTAATAAAAACTGGGGCAATTCGTTGGATGCTTCGTGGTCTGGAATTTAGAACCCTTTTTTCTCTTCTGGCCAACCTCTGGCATTTCTCTAACACTGACATGCCTTCCGCTGTAACTGATTGTGTCGCGTGTTTGACTGGTTTTGTTTTTTATTCATTTTGGCTGATTGGCGGCTGCCTGGCAATGTTAATTTCCTCACACAGAGCGTGATGTAATGTTTGAAACGTAGAACTCTGACTTACAGAAAGCGGAACAGGAATAAACACTCGCTGCTTAGTGAAGATGAAGGGTGTGCTAGGTTCAGAGGGAGGGACAGATCATAAAAATCACCAAACTCTTTGCACACATACATGCACTAGGGGCTAAGGGCTTATTGAGAGCGAACGTGATGACGAGTGGCGTTCGATGGTCGACGGAATCTGGTTCCATTGTTAAGAACTCCACTTCGATTCGAAAGTATTGCACCACACAAGAGGGGAGCTTATTTGACCGAATTTCTGGGGGCGCCTAACCAAGAAAAATATTCCGCACAAGAATCACTAGTTGCACATGACCTCTCGCCTCGAAACTGTTCAAGACCACCCTCGACAACAGCAACAGAAAGATTATAATGAAGCAGTTTTCTCTGGACGGTGTAGGGTGTGATCCACTTCAAGTCGAGCATCGCTTGACCGTTGACTCAGCACAGCATGTTTCGAAGTCTGAATCGATCGGCGTGCCGGTGAACTTACCTCGGACGTGGGAAACGGTTGGCCCTTTTGGCAAGGTCACGCAAACATTTTCGCTCCACTGATTTATCACCGTCCGTGTACAGCGTTTGGAGTACTGATTTGATTGATTTTTCCGTCAAGCAAGTGAAATTACGGAAAATGTTCTGCCAGTCATAATCTCGACTTTGGTATGTTTCCAGTTGGAGCTATGAAAAGTGGGATGCACTTTTCACGAAGGAAAACGGATATTGTGAAAAGCAAAAACAGCTTCTGTGGCGTCTTTCGTGTTATTTCTATCTTCTGTTGTTTTGAAAAATTATCAAAAAATGCGATAAATACTAATAATATTTAGTAAGTACAAAGTGTAACCATTTGGCATACACGGATTTTCTTATGCCAGATGATCCAATTACTCCCACAGAAGCACTAACTAAGGAGCTGTTCGATTTAACAGACTATCTCGAACCCTTTATCTCTTCGTGGCTACGTCGCCATAACCCGTCGCCGAAAAGCTTACATCCGGCACCTTCTCCGCCAGTCTTGTGATCAAGCATCACCCAATTCAAACATGGAATGAAAAACATCCAATTGTTGTCGCCACAAAACGTCGCTGCTTCACGCATGATTCTAAAATGCACTGTTTAGTAAGTAAACATTAGCACGTAGCATCCGTGAAGTCGGTTACACGAGACGTCCACATTTACAAACAACCCACCAAACATCCCAAACATCGTCGGTCTCTCATCTTCAGCATTGAAATTAATGCTCCACAGGCGCAGGTAGATGGTATCACCACATTAAACCGTACTGCAAGAGAGGCGCCGCGTGCCAGGAAATGTTGTTCCATGCCATCGTGTTCCAGAATTTTTAAGAGCACGAAAGCAAGAAATGTAGGCAAGAAATTGATTCCATAAGGAAGTCGGTAACAGTATTTTTTGTTGTTTTCTTCCTACTTTCACTCCGAGCGGTTCTCGGCGGTACACCTTGATAAGATATAACTCAATCTGCTACCGCTGCGTCCATGTTTCACTATCGTGCTTCCTTTTTTGCGTTTCTTGGTCCAAATACTTGAGTGGAGAGCACGGTTCCTTCGTGCCTTCTGCAACATGAATAACCGGTAGGCCGAAGAACTAATGTTTCATATAGTGTGATACTCTATTCATCAAACAATATTTTCAATATTTTGAACCATTCTGTAATGTTTTACTTTATTGAAATGAAGTTTAAACAAACATATCAAATGCACGAACCACTACTTAGTTTGTGAGTTAAACCGCTAATTCATAAAACATATTATGCTCAGTTGAATGAATTTACGTTCAACAACTCACACGACCGTACATCGTTGGAACCAACAGAGGAATTTGAGGGCCAGAAAGGGTACTATTAGAAGAACATGCTTTTCCATTTTGCTAATTAGCCGCGAGCAAGCAATGGTAGCGGAGGTGTCGTTTTTTATCTCTTCCAACATTGTACCATACGCATCATGCACTTATGCTATCGCCCTCGCTTACGAATATGCCACCGAGGGCGACCGTCTTAGGTTACAACATGATTCGACTGGTGCACCATGTTGTACCTCTTCCTGCCCGCACTTACCCGAATCCGTTCCCTTGTGGCAAGGTCTGCTCCGATTGGATCGATCACAACGATGGCGGCGATACAACAAACGAATCTGCAAAGAATAGCCAGAAACATGTTGTTAGAAGGTGATGAAAAAAGAGTTTGGTTAGTAGTTCTTCATCTATTTAGATGAGTTAATGTGTCTGCCTCAACGAGTGATGCGTTGAGATATCTTAGGGGACATTGCAGATGACGATTATTTACGGCACTTGGCAAAAAGTGTGCTGGGACCAAAGGGCACAGAACCGAAGTCAGTTCGATTAGTGACCCTTTCATCACTGACACTTCCATTGACGATGACTAGTGATCTCTCTTCTAGAGCAGGCTGATTCGGCTGATCGCAGACCTCGCTAAGACTTCCGAAGCAACCGCGCGCGTGGACGATACACTAGCATGTTAGGCGAAGAACAATCTTAAGTATGCCCCCGTAAGGCATGGCGTTTCTGTAATTCATGATTGCGAAAGGTCCAATTAGCGTTTAATTGAAAAATGATTTCTAACCTCGCGCAGAACCTCAACTATGGAACGCAGCTCAAAGCGAATCGTCAAACTGGGATAAACAATAAAGTGAGTGAATGAAGTGAGATTTTGTTGAATAATAGAACGAAAATGCTTTGGATTCTAAATGAATTCACAGTAACGAATAGTAACGGCATATTCGTACGCATCTTATAGGATCTTTGCGGATATTTTCGTATCAGTCACATCTGAATTGGTTTCCTTGGTATCTCGAAATAATGGGATGCAGGCTAAACGCCGAAACAGCAAGAATGAAAGGCCTTGGCTTTCTCTCGAAACCCAACTTACTGCAATGCTCTGTTATCTTTATTACCCTAGCAAATTCAATAAAATATGCTCATGAATTTATGTGCACACAAGATACAATACCCTTGCTGCCATTCGTTACAGCACACCAATGCTGATGATTGTTGCGGTGAGAGCAGAGCTAGCATCACTCCGTTCACGTCCAGCTTCTATTGAAATAGTGTTGTGTCCGTCTGGCACTGCTCATTGGTGTTCCATCCAAACAACATATCGATTATTTCTGGTAATCCACCGATTGTGGGTGAGTCAATGGCATCATGCGTTTCGGCAACCGAATTCACAATTGACCTTATTTGTTGGTGCAGTGGAACCATGTCATTGCTCTCAGCTTTTCCACTGTAAAAGTTAGTCAGTTGTGGGTGGCCAACGAGTATAGTGAATGGCCGATGGATGCTTTATTGATAAAAGGGGTGGAGGCATCTTGCGCTTTAACCTATCCAATGCAGCCGGATTGGTTTGGATAGATAATTTTGCTTTGATGAAATAAATACCGAAGATTCGGATTAAAATCAGACGATGCAAATGGATCACATTAGTAAGAGCCACTAGAGATCTAAAGAAGATAACACAACATGAACGAACATAAAGGTTTGTATACTTTCGATTTATGCTTCTGCCTGGCTGGAGTTAGTTTTAGGATGGTATTTTAGGTTTAGATTAAGATAAGAGTCTTAGGTTAAAAGTTGGATATGCAATCGGTGCATTGTAGCACTGAAAGCAAAAGGTTACATTGAAGTAATAATATACATTGTTAACGGAATAATCCACTTATCATCGTTTAATGTCAGAAAAATGTGTTCCGTCAGCAATATCTACGACATGCTTTGATATGCATAACACTATTGAAGTGGAACAAACCGAGCAATACTGCGTTGCTTTACGTACGTACAGGTCACATGACAAGAACCAGATAGTTATTAATATTCCATCCGTCAAGCTGGTCATTTAACATCCACTACCGACTCTCATCGTTCGGCTGCCTTGCAATAGTCCGGTCAATGAGTGGCTGTGATACATTGTACATTATGAATGCTTTTGGTATCATATCATAAGAGGACTAAATGCATAAACATGTATTTCAACATCGTATCATCAAATAATCAATCACCATTCATTACGGATTCGACATGATTGGGTTTACTGGTTCGAAATTTCTTAACGCAGAGTTCCAACGCACTGCTCTGGACAAATATTTTCGTGAAACCTGTGCAGTGTCATCTCAAGGCCACGCAAGATAGATTATTTTGCCATCTAACCTCTCCCCACCCCTTCTCCATGCAAATGATTCCAGAGTTCTTCCAAAATTGTATCGCATTTGAATCGTAATGCGGTCACTTGTTGTAGCAAATATAAAAAAAATATGGAGGCCACACTTGTTCAGCTTCATATGCCCCAGCCCAGTATCAAAATCAAGGCGTCGATCTTGAAAACGTTAGCAATTCGTGTGCCATTGCATTGATTTCGTTATGGTTGTTGTGAGTATGCTCGGTTACGATAGCCGTGATGGTGAGAAAAAAGAAAATCTGCATCGATTCGTCAAAAGCATTGATTACAAAATCCCCTTTGATCCCTTTCACTTTTTAAATCGAATCCAGCATTCAATACGACCAGAACAGAACACACTGCATCAGTTCTTATATTCCAGAAGTGGTGGAAGTAAGAGCGGTGGAAAAACTGATAAAGGAGCCAATTCGTCCATTTGTTTAGCAATTTAAAAAATATATTTTAAAGATTGAATAACAAACAATGAATGGTACATTGTTAAGATTCTCATATAAGTGGCTGACTTAGGTGAACGCCTTGCACCATATTCATTCCTGCTTCTATCATCTTGTTAAAACGAAATTCTTATCCATCGGCCAACAAACCAGTCAATTGTTTAACATATATTTTGAAGTTGAACGATGAGAATGACTCTGTCATGTCATCTCTAATTTAACCGACCAGCACAACCAGCCAATGGTTTTGTTTGCATTGAGAAAACGGAGAAATTCAATTAATGGGACAATTAAAGCCTTCTACTATTTGTCTGCTGTTCGGCACAGGGTCATCATGGTCGTTGTCACCTAATTTGGCTCCCACCGATCTCTTCTTCGCCCCCAACCTAAGATTGCTTTGTTCCTTTTCACTCGTTTGGGCCAGTGATTTATGGTTTGTAAGTTTGATTGTATATGATTATTATTACTTTTTAATTGATTTAGTTCTCCTACCAGTCACAACCAATGAGAGGTCGGGAAGATGACCCATTCGGTCGTAAATGTGTGATTCCTAGGTTATCACTAAATTTTCGAATTTCATACGACACTCTTGATGGCCAAAAATCGGGTGCTCAACGCCACCATTATTTATGCTTCATTGACATTAAACTTTACGATCGCTTTGCCGTTTATTCTCATGAAGTATCATATCAAGTTCGAAGGATTATGGCCACCCTGGGATCATCTCAGGGTGCCTGTAACCCAACTCACTCAAAGGTGTCTATTGGGTTGGTTCGAACCTTTCCCAAACTCCGAACCGAATTGTTGCACGTTTACATTTCCCAAAGTCAACGGTAGCGGGTTAACCGAACTTTAATCTTCTTCTAGAAGAAATTACAATCAAACTGAAACCGATGCAAACATGCTACAGAGAACCAGTATACGCCCATGAGCATGATAAAGGGCTGATTAAATTGAAAGCAGATTTCATTGCTAAAGCGATTACGCCAAATGGTTACGCATCGCTCGATTCACGGTCGGCACGAGGGAAATGAAATATCATTCCCACATTAACAACCACAAATAATTGAAATTCAAGTAAAGCAGAACTGCCATGACAGGTCGGCGACTCACATACTGCATCCCTGCTCTCGACGGTTGCAGCTGTGATGCTCACAAATTATTCACCTACAGCACAACACGCGGGGATGGCGCTTCGATAATGAGTTCATTCATTTGCACTAAACGAACAGTAAAATGATTTAGTGTTAATTGAATGATCGTTTCTCAATGGTTTAATGAATATGTCAATAACAATAAACACTTGTTTCATACACAAACTCATTCATATCACAAATACGTCACAGTGAGCTTACCTTATAAGCCTCATTCTATTTCTTTATCGCAACAACTTCGTACACAATCTGTCAACACTTTAAATTGTTCCAAATTTAATTTTAACTCTCTTTCTCTTGTTAATATCCGTTTGATTGGTGCACTTGACGAAGCGGCATTCAGCGATTCACACGAACAGGAGCCCAAAATCGACTAACAACTTTCAATGTTATTTATTTCGCAGAAAACTTTCCGCTTCGACGAGATTCAATCTGGTACAGCACTTTGGTTTATGCTTTCAGCGGTGCGCTTTGGAAAATATTCAATTTTCATCATCAACGGCGATATCAACGCTGCGTGTACGATGGATAAATTGAAATAAAATTAAATTCAGCACCACCAACAGCATCATTTCACTAAGAACTTTTCTCATTCCAATCGATTTAACCGATTTTCAAACAAATTTTCTCAACCTCACACGATGGCACGACAAAAACTCATTCTTCAAAATCAACCGAGCATGGATCGTTGACCGTTGGTCAGCTTAACTGCTCTGCTATAGATATCCGTATCGAGGGAGACACGGCATCATACCGGATGGTTGTTGATTGCAATACATAAACTTTGATTGCTACTGTTTTAACTTTCTCACATTTCATCACTAAAAACATTAGCATATCCCATTTTCAAATGATTGACCCTTAATTCATTTCTAAACAAGTACCGCTGTTACGTAGTTTCAAATCGCCATTGTACCAACTAACTACCAACTATCGCACGTGCCTATGTTGTCCAAAATGTACCACTCTTTCAGAGCATCCGTTCGTCCCGACACATCAAACGCAACTGAAACTCGTCAAGTATAGCTGTCACGACATTTCTTTCACGCAAAGTGAAGGAGAGCGCGTAAACCGAAACGAGTATCGCGGCACTGGTCGGAACCAGCTGATGAAGATGATATGTTTAGTCCACGCATACAGCACAAGTTCAATGCTACAGCACTCTCTGGAAAGAAAGCGTGCGCGTTCATCTTTCAACACGAAATGCGTAGCAAGAGCTTGAAGAACAGAGTAGAAATGAACATCTCATGTGGTATTCGTGGCAAACAAAATTGGACGTAGTTACTTATCTTCTTAAATTGGTTCATAATATTCCCTGTAATCAAAATGAACTTGTGCAAGCATTGCAATCGTCGCCAATGAAATATGCCCAAAATCATTATCAATTTCACACATCAATCTTTAGCACCTGCAGCGAGAATAAAACACAACTCCTTCCACCCTCCGTAAGTCATACTCACAGTCGAAACATCAGAGTACGTACCGCTCCTTACATTATTTCCTTATCTTGATCATGTTTAAGCTCATTTTACTTTCAACTGATGCTCTGTGAGCACAATTTGAACATGCGTAAGAACGATTGCGTCGAAATTGCAAGAACGATTGCGTCGTCGATTCAGTCGAATGAATACTACTGTATTTTCTATGTATGTTTAATCGTAAAGCAAAAAAAAACAAAAGATAAATTAATAAAATAAAGGAGAACTACATCTCGTTCAATCCACGTTTTTCCATTTATGTTTATATAAAAAAACTTTAGGAAAATTAAATCTAGCGACTTTCAACTTGCCATTAAAATAATCCAATAACTTAATGACTTCATTATAGCAGCATTACTGTTTTAAAAATGTATGAGTTAAGAGCAACAAAATATGGATCATTGCCATTAAAAACAGAATTTTAGAAGTACTTGTTACTTTTCGAGCTTGTTACGCATCAATCATCGAGGAAAAGTTCAGTTCGCATTGTGCGTTCATACTTATGGCTCATAACGTGTCCAAAGATATCGTATTACCGATATGAGAAGTGAAAATGCGATCAAGATATTAATATAATTTGAGACGCGGCATGCGTCATCTGCGATTTTCCCTGACTGACGGCTGACAGAGCAATTTGTCCGATAATGTGCATATCTCACACTTCATCCTGCTCTTCTGGCTCCAGGTGTTAAAGGCTGATGTGTAAAATTGATAATGAGTTCGATCACTTCTCGCCAAAATAAATTGGATCGTATATGGACAAGATAGCGACACATGATGGCCATAAAGCTTATTCAAAACTATAAATATTCCAATTTTAAAGATGTAATCATTGACTTTTAAACTTCCTTGACTGTGTATCAATTATAGAAAATCTTGTATGAATTAACAATATCCTGTGGACCAAAAGGGCAGAGCGTTTCAATAGTTCTAGAATAGAATAGAACATATAATAACGAAAAAGAATCATCTCAAAGACGCACTGGAATATTTGGTATCTTTTGCAATAACATGACTGACAGCATTTCGATTCAGTGTGCTTTTTGTTCTGGCATCATTGAAAAATTGGTGAAAATCAATACCAGACACGAGAGTAACATCAAGCCACGTGAGAATCTGCAATCTGCCGATGAGCTGTACTTGAATTCCAATTATGTGTGTGCTACTAATGTGAGAATCATATTCCAATTCTCCAACCCTACTTTACCTGCAAGACGAAAGTTCTGTCCATATTCCAAACGAATCCTGCTTTCAACGTAATTACCGCACGGGTGGCCACGATAATTCACCCCCTCATCAAGCAACCCACAAGAACCTATCGATTAAACCCTATCCAGCAGCTAGACTCGGAAGCTGTCGAAATGAAGGATTATTGGGGTGGCGATTATATGTTTGCCCGGTAAATGATGAACAGCTGGTTGGACTCATGTTGCATATTGCATTATTGTGCCAAAGCATTTAATCTGCTCTCACATGTCCGTTTCAAATGGATTTCACATTAGTTTATTTATTCATCATTTTGCAAAAATAAAAGATAGTTATTTTTTAATAATAGTATAAGTCCACAATTTTAACTTTTTTACCGTTTATATTTCGTTGGTCGAATATAGTTGTAAACCAGTAATTGCATTATTGTAAAACGCAATCTCAAAAGAACACAATATTCGTTTGATAACTCAAAATCCTAATAATATACCCATCTTGGATTTTTTATCCAACTTGATAGTTGAACTGATTGGAAATGTGCGATTTTTATAATGAGTTGGTGTGAAAAGAGCACCATCCTCACAGAAACTAATTAATTGCTCTGTAGTCCTTTCACTGAAAGATGACGGGAAGGTCATACTTCATAATTGAAACGCATAAATGTAACAAATTGTTAATGATTGGATTCGTTGCAGCAGCTCCTTTCATGGTGCCATGAAGGAAACACAAGCGATGAGGAACCATTAGATAATCAATAACCTAACGTTTAATATACGTTCCGTCCAAACTAACCGAACCGATAATCATACACCCACAATTTACGGGTGCAACGTAACGGGGGCATAGGATCTGTTTAATGCTCTCCTCAAACCGTTAACAGTATACAGAGCCGTTTAACTATCGTCAATGTGTATTACCAGGCAGCGGCGACCTGGCGGATGTGAGTGAGTGAGATTATCGGAGATAAATCAACCACCCATTGTTTGGAGAACCGTCTAGCGCCGAGCAAAGTAACCGACCGAAGCGAAAGATATGCACCAGGCATAAACGACTTATTCTGCATTGCGAGCGGTCGTACCAATGTTGCACTTCACTGAACACTGCAGCGCACTGCACAACCCTGGTTGACCTCTTAACATTTCGATCACGCACCGAAGCCGTTTCTTTCTTATCCGCAGCCAACGAAGTGATAGTTTCGAGAGGCTTGGCACGCCTGAAATGCACTGCGTTGGAAAGCATACTTCAAATGAAGTAATTACGATGGGCACGCCATCGTTTGTTACTTTTGCACTGATTTGAAAGGATTGATTATCTTGACAGCATGACAGGAGTAAATCGGAAGCAGCCAGCAAAGAGCGTGCTGCATCATGTTCAACGATCTAGAATCAGTTTCCGTTATGCGTGAAAATTCATCGCACGTGTATCAATCAGCATCCGGTGTTTCTGTGACTAGCATCTGCATGAGAGATTCATATATAAGTCAATATGTGAGTAGTTTTTTCATTAAACTGCATGTTTTAAAAATGTTTAGAGTAGTAGATAAATTGCAACAAACGCATTTGACCAATGCCTACCGAATGTTCAATGTAATCATGTTGGATTCACAAAAACCGGCGATACGTGTTGTTGACAGCTTATGATGAAGGATCTTGCCGCTCTCCAAAACGCCCCGACTGACCATACTCAACTAAACTGTTAGAACCTCTCAAGTGACTTAACACATCAAACAACCTTTAGGCATATTCGGTATTGACCATTCCTTTCAAACCTTTTTATACTACACCAATCCTTACCACCAACTGGAGCATGGAGTTCTGGCACTAAAATGGGTTGATGTCTGTCCAGAACACGCGGACTGACGAAGGTTCTATGGAGAGCCAGAAGATTTTAAGATTGCCATGCCCGATAATCGTTTATGCGGTCATTCCGGCTCAATACTACAGCAACTTTGATTTCGAACTTTTCTTTTCGATTGACCTTCGATACAAAAAATGGCAAATTTCTAGCACATCTTGCGATAACGGGAGTAAGTCGTTGTGCCTTTCTTTAGTTATTATCACACATGTTGCTGACATATTAGGAGAGCTTGTCAAAGATCTGTTTTTGATGTAATAGTTTTTGAAATGCTTGCAACCTTATCATTCTAAAGCATCAAAAAGACGTCGGTGATATTAAGATACAAAGAGCCAGTGGGATCTGAATGAAATGTTCCTTGTTTTATATCCATTTCACCATTACGCGTGGGCGTACGTAGTTGGAAACATATCTAAACCACTCTCCAGCGAAAATAGTCAAAGCAAAAAGAATCTAAATTCTATAACGCCAATATTCCCATGACAGTAAATATGAAAAACTAATCTATTCGATTGTCCAGGGGAAATAACGTGGAGGCAAACAAAAACTAGGCTATATTGGCCTACGAATTCATCATTCAGCTCCACATATTCTTCATTCCTGGACTGAAAATCGATCAATTTTCATTTCAACCGGTGTTGTATCAGTGAAAGAAAATCGTCGTGGACATGGTTTCCCCCCATAACACATGAAACTAGCGATAGTTCAACTATGTATGTTTTTTTATTGTAACTTTCTTTAAGCAACACCGAAATGGTTAAAGGTGATTTTTAGTGTTCCCCTCGCTTGTTCAGCTCTAATGATGCTAAACATAATTTCATCTACAACTTTATCGATACTCGGTGATAGCAAAATCGATTATATTGTGGAACACAAACGTATGAAACACGTTGAAACACACAATGATGCTCGAATCCGCACAGCCCATTGAAGCAAATTACCATAAGTCTCACAGGTTCCCTCTTTTGGTTTCTTGTCATAGCTGGGCTCTTTTTTGTCGTTTGTCGAGTTCGAGTTATGATTTATGAACACAGCAGCTTTACGGTCATTCATGGCCCCGCGCTGGCATACGATGCGCGACATGTTCGCGTATGTTCATGGTAGAGGTATAGTAGTCTGTTGGAAGGGGTAGTACCCCCAAATAACATTTCGTTGTACGCAAAACTAAGCATTTATCAGGCACGAAAAGTTATGACTTCAAAACGCTCCACTCCGTTGGGAGATGGATAACTGTGCAAAGTGATATGCTATGTTTTATATGCTATCGTGCGCTTATTACCTTATTTGAGTAATCGTAATCTTTAATACACACTTTTAGAAAATGATAAACCAATTTACACGAATAAAATGATATTCATGTGAAACCAAATGGTAGAACAACAAGTCTAAATTTTGTTTATAAAAATTAAATTATTATATATAAACAACTAACAGCGTTCTGAATGATAAAGTGATAGCTATGATGCAACTATAATGACAGAAATAGGACAATTTACATGACGGTATCGTTCGGATTGCATTTAAACTATTCGTTTGGGTAGAACACCAAATGTTGATTGGATGGACCTCAAAAGCGTGTCTGCAACCAGATTGCAGGCAAGCATTAAGCATTTTTGCACGGGTTTGCCAATTTCAAAGATAAATTTGAGAATGTCATGGTGCACGAAAAGTGCCTCGTGCATGACAAAAAGACTAAAAGCGCTCTTTGAATGTGCCGGAATTGCGGTGTAGACTGAATATCCGCTTCTGTTAGAAGAGTATTAATGAAGTTCTTCTCATGGGTAGCTTTGGGTGCATGTGAAAAGAGCGAACTCAATTGCAGCCCCAGTTTTGTGGTCATAACACCTAATTAGTGCAATTTGAGGTCTGGGAACAATGCCTCAGTGATCTGGAAGTGTGTTACACAATAGAAAAGATTTTAGAAATTTTGAAAATGTGCCAACTTGCGAAATGACTATTTGGCAACGTATTATTAACGAATATTATCGCTTAGTCAAACGAACCGAGCAATTTCCAAGGTAAAAAAAGATAAGAACGATTTAATTCAAGAGCGATTTTGTTATATTGATAAACAGTAGTAGCTTTGATAAAATTAAAAGTCATATTATCTAGTGGATAATCTTAACGAATGGCCTATCTCGGAATGGTGACCAAACTTTCAAAGCACACGAGAAACTGACAAACGAACATTTTCAGCGAAAAACCACGTGAAGAGTACTCTAATAAATGTCCGGAGATAGGTATCCGGACTAACAGAAACAAGTTGTTCATCTACTGTCGTTGAAAGAGATAGGGTACGGGTTCGCCATAGTCCATGCAGCTGTTGGCTGCATAACTGGCTAAAGAAGCTGGGATGCCCATTCAAATCTAATTTGCTAGGCAAAAGTGGTCAACTGTTTGGACTAAGGTTTCATCAAACCATACCGCGAGGGCGAATTTCATTCCAAACGAAGCAATATGACTGGCAAAAAGGCACACGAACCTTTTCAGCAACCGCATGACTTGTTAAAGAGGCGGTTTTTGCTAACGTTCTTGTGTGGATAATTTCTACAAATGGAAATGTAGAAAGCAGATTCCAGTCTAGTCAACGCTTTCTAGAATTGCGCTCCAACCAGATATCAGCACAAAAAACTATGCTGTAATCAGTGAGTGTATATCTCATTCCGGATTTCTTTCCTTTTAATTCAAAGTTCTTTAAAAAATGGTCTGGAGAAGGGCAAATGTACGTGAGGATGTGAAGTAAGATGGACTGCAGCTTTTGAATTTGGAGTTTCTGCTTTATACACGCATAAAGTCCAATGTATTATTAAATACATTATGGGTATGACTGTCATCATAATAAGTCATCATATAAGCCACAAAGAAGGCAATTTGTTTTAATTTGAATTAAAATCACTCATCATACAATTATTATCATTCTTAATTACTGTGATGTGACAAATGTATCAATGTTTTCTTCACAACATGGCAACATTAGCGCAAATTATCTAAATGAACGACAACACATTAATTCAAATCAATCGAAAGCTAATTATAGTCCCTGCACGCTACTCAATCAATTGGAGATCATGTTTATAAACGTAGGCGGTGTTTGAATTAATTGCCAAACAAGCATCGACACTTCATTTCCATAGTTTTGCATTGTCTTGAAAGTTCAATTCAATTCAATACAATTTACATAATTAACTAATTTTTTAACTGAACTCTATTTTAAATAATTTAAATCATTGTTTCAATAATGGTATCGCCAGCCACACAAAAAATATTGGTCATCATAAAGACTTTAAATAAGTTCTGACTTTCGGTCGCGCAATCAAAAATACTAATTTGCTCAGTTATTCGCCTTTTCAACAGTTGCTTCTCATAAGGAACTATCTTAAGACGACTTAGATCGTAAAGCTGACGTTCAGCGGATAAGCAATCAACCACTTCACCCAGCAAATTTCATAGACATTTTTTTTCATATTGAACCGCATTAGCGACCCACGTTACCTCACAAACACATCACACATAGCGCCACTGAGCCGCAAATGACTAGAATCACTTTCACGATCGACTTGAGTTCGGCTCGACTTTATTACTTTATTTGCGTATTGAGGAATTGCTAAAACGTGCGTGGTCGTTGAATTGATTTGTTTATGGATTGAAATATTAAGTTGTTTGCCTAGTGAATCCCTCGATGAGATACATGATGAGCTGTCTGTGGTAGGTAGGAATACGGAATATGCTTTTGTCACCTACGTTTGCTGTTCTGCTTATAAGCTTGTTTACCTTCTGTTTATCTGTAATAGAACAAATCAATTACTGTGTATAAGACAAAAAATGCGATTCATTTTAAAGCCGTTTATAGCAGTAAATGACGGTGGATGTTTTACATTCATATAGAAAGGAAACAATATCTCAAAAAAATACACAAATCAATTCGAAGTACGATTTGTAAGAACTCTTTCAGGCACGTTAGACACGCATGGATGCTTGAACTTTTCTCGAGTTCATACCATAGTGCTTTGAAAATGATGGTTTCATTGACGTGCAATTGAATAACGATTTGAATGCCACACAAGTTGAAGCCGAGCCGAATAAAATCTGATTGTATAGTTGGTGAATAGTAATGCAGAGCAAACAATACCCACCTGCCATTTTCACACCACGAATGAACAGAAATAGATACTGATATGAGATCAAAGAAGCAAAATCAATCCTCGAGGGGATCTGTAATGCTGATCATAAATAAACAAAACTGAATCCCGCTGGGCTATGCGTATATTCATGGTCGATCTCGGATACGTTGGTTCAGTTACGAGTCGGCAGGGCTTTTGCTGATTTGTGACCGCCAAGCCGCAGTCGTCACCTTCCCCAACAATGCCTGTCGAATCATTCTCAACGGATGAGTCACTGCTTTTGGCGGTTCGGTATGATATTGATGCGTCGATTCTTTTTCTGTACAGATTGCTGCTGAGTTGGCTTTATTCAAGAGTCAAACAGAGTCCACGATCGTGGATGATTCTCGTTCGAACATTCAAGTTCAATGGGTTTTATTTATGATGGAAAGGGCGGCGCCAGTAGCGAATAAATAACCGCGGAGCACTTCAATCCAGCGCCCCGAACACCACGCTCGACGTGAGTGTGAATTGTAGTTGAGACGAAAAGATAATGAAAGCGACGGTGAATAACTTTGCCAACATGACGGCGAGCCATTGGAGACCCATAAATCTGCTCATGCCGGAAACTTGCAACGACAGCCGGGTTGCAATGAACTTGGATCGCTATCAGAAGTTTATTAATCAAAATTAGAGCCGTAAGGTAGTATGCCGGCAAAAATAGATCAACTTATGACGGAGCAACATCCTGATGATCCAAACGCCATCATCCTAAAGGCCCATCGGGAACGCTCATCTCCGTGATAGTGATTGTTAGTTGTATATCATAATGCATTATGAACAATTTGCGATTCTAGAATTTCTCAGAATTTAATGATCTTTTGAGCAAAACAATTGAGACCGGCCATACACACTGTTCAGTAGATGAAGCATCGTACTTTTACATGGTTCCAGTGTTTCCCTTTCAACACCTGCTGCAACTACACCGCAAGGACAAAGAACAACAGTGACTATTTATTATTACAAACCTGCTCTTCTGCCCATTTCAATGTGGTTCACCAGGTTGTCCCGATGCGAGAGACACTTTGACTTCGGGTTCTATGCTCAACTACTCGAAGAAACTCTGGTGAGATGATTCCAAACCATCGTGGAAGCGGGATCGAGATCTGCATTGAGAGAAATGAGCAAATGCCGAGTCGGGAAAGGGTTCGAGTACAGCGAATCATCTGCTGCGCTGAGTAACATCATCAACTCCACGTGTATCATTTGTGCTTTGCCGTTGGTTGGTGCATGTTAGACAGGAGAAGGAAAGTACTTGGTTAAAAAACGCAAATTCTTGTTGGTCTTTATCGAAGAAAACCAAAGTGCGGTGATAATTTTTAAAGTAGTAGACACTAACTTCTTTCTGCAGGAAACAACATGCGAATTTAAAAAATAAGGAACATGGAATTGTATAAATGAAGAAGAGTTATTTTTGTAATTTCACTAAACAGATAAAGTAACTTGCCAATATGCCTATTATTCATTTGATCTCGAAACTTAGCGAAAGTGTTACTAGATGGATAAGAATGAAATAAACCAGAAAGAAAGGGGTAAATTAAACCAATCTTAAGGAATAGGAATAGTAAGCTCAATCAGTTTGTATTCCAACATAGAACGGACATACTAATGGCGTGTGGAAATATAACATCCCGTTCAATTACGATTTAGTATAAAAACATCTAGAGCTGCCGAACAACACAGGATTCAACAAATGTTCAGGGTTCGAGTTGAAAATGGATATTCATGAGCTCAAACCTACAAAGCCAAGCATAAGCCCAGGAAGCTCGACTCGTTAATGTGTCTCTCTGCGGATTTGTTGATACTTCATGCCGCCTTAAAACTCCTGGGAATATGAAAAGTACTGCAAGCATGAAGACCATTCAACTCGCACATGCTATCAGCCAGCGAAACGTGTTTTCACATGTTAGGGCATCCGGGCAGAATTCCAGCCACTGGGTGGGACGATAGCTATGCACGTTGTACTCGGTCAATCCAGCGATTAGGGCGCATTTTAGTGACAAGACTCGTTTGTGCTTTGTGTCTGATCTTCTGGTCAATCAGCAGGGACTAGTAAGTCTAATGATTGGAGGATTTGAACATGAACTTCTCGTTTGTTCCCGCCGCCAGATATCTATGTCAACCGGTTGCACGAGATATGTCTGCCGACCTAAAGCTGAAGCTTTAAATATGAACTCACAGCTAATTAACAAACCTGTAGATGTGACTTCCGAACAGATGAATCACAGAATTGTGACCGCTTCAAGAGAGTAATCTCAGTTTAAACTTAAAATGTGTATGATTTTTCTATGATCTTGCCCAAAGAAATGGTTAGTTAAAATGCAATTTCAATTCCTTGTTTGTGAAAATTCAGTTTAAGTAGCCAAGAGCAGAAAGTTATAAGTAAAAATAAAAACTATCAAACCGGATGAATTGAATGTTAATGTTTCTTAGGAATGCAACAGTTACGGTAAGTGTCACGATTGAATTTCAATAGATAAATCTTGTTAGCATTTCACAAGTGTTTCCAAGGAATAGGAATTTAGAATCATACATTTTTTGCAACTTCCCAAGCCATGTGACAATAATACATTTTTTTTAGATTTACATCTTTTTATTAGTTGGAGCACAGATGGAAAGAAGCTGTTGATTAATTATCAGTTTAAGCTCCTTCACATAGCTTTAGCTAAGCGAAGCTGAGAGTAAATCTTCAGCAAAGAAAGAATTTTCTTGCCGATCGTTACTCGAGAAATCGTTTCTGTGGAAAGCGGTTTCATGTACAAGAAAGGAAAAGCAAACACCCTTCTGAGTTACCTTCGATCGGTATTATTCACAACGGAAATAGAATGTAGCCTATGTGTTGTGACAAGATGATGAAGGAAAATTAAAAGCAAACACCTTTCTGCAAGCCTTGAATAGATGAAAGGAATTTTGCAACCTTGTTCCACACTAGGGTAAGAACTCAAAACGCCGGATAAGTTTTCTCAGGAGTGAGTGTGAAATGCTTTGAAAACAAGTTACTGTGCTGTGAACCAAACTGAACCGTTTATGGAATCCTCCTTTCAGCCAGCTTCCTTTCATCACTGAGAATAGAAATCGCTGCTGAAAGGCACGTTTTTCTAAGAACTATTATCTGCCACATTTTCTATCGTGGCAGAGATGAAATTCCATTATATCGTTTTCAAGAAACTGCTCCAACGTTGAGAAAATCGAATATATGGGTCACATGCGATGCTGTTCAAATAATCAAGGGTGTAAAGGTGAATGCTCACTCTGGCCACATTGCGTTTCCCTTCACATTTCATCCACAATGCCATGATAAAAGATATCACAACATCTTCCCTGGGGATGACACATTTTAGAATTATTTACTCCACAGGTCGTCTACAGCACTACAGGTATCCTAGCGACATTTATGAGCAATCATGTGGTACAGTGTGGAGTCCTTATGCGTAAACCCATATCCGGTAACTAACAGCAAATCAACTAGAATAATGGCTACAATCATATGACCACGATTCCTATCGGCTGGCGCTACATAACGATGTAAAACTCGTGAGTTTTGTTTTTTGTTGAAAGTGGTGGCAATCGTGAAAATAGAAGATAATTTTGTGTAAGAATGTCCTTGACAAGAAGTATGTTAAAATTGATTTTAGCAATCAATAGTTATACTAACACATTATCCTACTGCCCCACACCCGTCTATAAATAAAACACGTTGACCTCCAAATGTGTGTGCGAACGAACAATCGGCAATTACACTTTTTTCATAATCGTAGTCTAGACGGCAATTAGGGAGTTTTCGAAATGGCTTGGTATGGTAGGGTGCCCATACATTCGGTTTTTCTAAATTATGTCTACCAATGAACAATGCTCCCTTATGCCAATCATCTCCATGCACTTAGATTTTCGAACCGCATAACACCAATTGGAATGATTTGCTTGATGGTTTAATGGGACCATTGTTTGGTACCAAACGGTCATTCCGTTTTAGTGGCACGAGGCACAATAGTCTGAAAAAAGTTAAATCTCAATTATTCTACCAGGAGTCTGGTGGACACTGCTCACAGGGGACGACTAAAAATATGTGTTTCGACCCATCGAACAGTCATAGAAAATCTAATTGCTAGTACATGCCGACCTTTTACCATGCAGTTTTCCGAAAAATGCCGCAGGTCTCTACAGAGGTCGGTTTTCCGTACAAGGGACAACTGAAATGAATGAGCATGAAATGAAAGGCATGTGATTCAACCGGGACAAATTAAAATGATACACATTCTGCATCTATGTCGCCAAATGCCGCAAGGAGTACCAGAGTGAATGAAAATTATTGAAAACCAATATTTGATATGTGCTTTATATAATAAAAACATTGCTCGTTAAGAACCTTTTAAGAACTCTTTTTTCCATTCCTTTGTTCCTTTTCAATTTTTAAGCCAAGTATCTTAAAGTAACATCGAGGATATAATTCTGTCATTTTGAGCAAATATCTATATCGCCAGGAGCGGGAAGGAAGCATAAAGGTGGAGTACATCGTTACCCATTAGCTACCGGAACAACACCGGTAGCATCTTGTTTCGTAGAAAGTAACATCCAAAACAACTTAGCGTCGACATGAAGGCTATGTCGCATAAGATGCATCTTCTTGTTCGGGGACGACTTGTAAAAAGGAAAAGTTCCGCATCACATATTTACAATTAACATGCTCTTTTTGCACGCTGTTATTTCAAACTTGATGGCTTGTTAAATATTTACGAGCCCCGCATACAATGATTTTGAGGTACAATTTTATTCACAATGAAATCAATATTAAAGATAATTCTGAAATTCTCTTTTAGCTATGATGTTCTACGGTTGGCGCATCTCATGGATCATGGATTTATTGAGCTTGAATTCTTTCCACTCAGCTTAAATACAATATTCAGCAGCACATTTAGTCTTTGTTATACCTTTTATTATAATAAAAAATAACTAGCTATTATTGTCCTGGGTGTCGTATTCTTTACTTCATTTTTCGGTTTTCACAACTGCTATTCAAAAAAGATATAAAAGCACAATGATTTCCAACATACAATACATTATTTCATATGACCATATAGTGTTGGTAGTTTTCGTTGGTGGGTTCACTTTGGGAGCATTCTTAGCTGATTATACACGGTCCTCACAACCCCGATAAGGCTCAATGCAGTGACCAAGATGGTGAAAGAAAACATCATGTCAATGCCTTCCTGAATTGTGTTTTGATGGTATATCTTTTTCTTATATGCCAACATAATTGCTACCATACCCAGCGCGTAACAAACTGTACCACTAAGATAGTGGCTTAGCTTCGAGTATATCGGCTTAATGCGACGCCGCAATTCTACGGCATATAAAGACATCAAACCGTTGACGAACGTAAGGCACAGGAAGATTAGCGAGCACAGTCCCACTATGCTGTGAGTCGAGGAAAAGTGACGCTTGTTGCTTGTTTCGCGATAGTAGATCTCCAGTGCGATTCCTAGCACGACACAGAAACAGGCGACAACTTCGATCAGCCAGTGAACGGTTCGCTTATGTGAATGGGTAAGCTTTTGGGACCATCCGTTTCCACTGTAGAACAGAACAATACCCTCGGTCATCAGCAGATGGTACTACGGGGTGGAATGATGTACGGAGAAGAGTGTGAAATTAATTATACGGATGCAGCAGATGTATACGAAATGCAGTTTGCGTGCCCTCTTACCCCGAGAAGACAGAGAAACACGTGCCATGTGTACAGCTTACTGAATCCATTGATCCAGCAGAGCCAGCTGGTGTAAATGCAGACGACACCGATCATCACGTGGTTTATGGTGTTGAATATTCCTTCCAGCATCAGCACCCATTCATTCATTCCTGGTTCTTTGGGTTTTTCGAAAGATTCTTTCACACTGGTTTTCGTTTCTAAACCATTTTCCGTTGCCATTTTCTCGTTCACACTTTCACGATTTCAGTTTGCCAAATTTTGTTGAAACCACTCAACAGAACAGCACACTAAACGAATTGATTCTCACCACGAACAGAGCGAGCTGCAGCGTAGCGTAAGCTGCGATGGTATGGAGTAATGCCCAGTTCAACATTATTCTTTTGTACGGATTGATCAATAGACAGACTTGCGTTCACAGTTTTCACGATTTCTTATCAGCCGTACGTGTACGAGATGCTACGTGCGAGACTAGCGAACCTCCCCCCACACACTGCACGCGACACCGCGAGGGTAGAGCGTTCTCTTTATCATTTGCAACACGAGTTAATCACCGTCGCGAAGACGAGCCATCTGGGTTGCCCATCGTGAACGCTGGAAGCTGTGTACAAAGCAGGGAAATCCCACGCGAGATTACAGATTATTGTTTTTTATTTCCACTCTCCGTTATCACAAGTATATTTAACGCTACATGTTTAATTTTCGTACAAAAGATAATCACTATTTCTACAAGCACCAAACCATTCTCGAATAAATTGGTATGAGCTCCTGAACATGCCACACAGACTAAGCAGAGTGTTGGTTACAGCAAAGCATTTTAACATTATGCACACTTCTATCGAGAAGTGTTCAGTGAAAGTGTGTTTATCGTAAGATAGAACGATCGCAACCGTTCCGGCTAAAAAACTTGTCAACCCAGCGATACGATGCAATCGTTTGGAGACCGAGAGTCTCATACAGCTGCTTGGACCTTGACCCCACACCAGTATGATCAGCCCGATCGCTAGCGTAATGATTACAAAAACCACCGATATTGTTCCCGTCACTGAGTGGACCGAAACTAGGTGTGGTTTGCCTTTGATTTCGCGGCTTGCGTACTGCACCACACATCCAACGAGCACAGCTCCACTAGCAACACACTGCAAACCGAGATGAGTCAGTCTCCTCGCGGAATGTCTCATTAACCGGGTGAAGCTGTTGTTGCCATTCAACACGACTATTCCGCTGGCCATCAGCAGGTGATACTAAAACATGGAGTTGGTTTAACATCGGTGACATCCCCAGAAAAGCGACCACGAGCTTACCGCGAGACCCGTGAGAAAAACGTGCCAGGTATACAAATGGGAAAACCCATACTTCCAGCAGGCAATCAGCAAACAGGCACTGGATGTGATGATAACGAGCGGGTGCACTATGTAAAAAAGTGCATATGATGAAGTGGATTGAATGTAGCCGATCACCGAGGACCATTTACGGCCATTCGGGGAATCATGCTCCATTTCATCCATTTTTTACCGTTAAAAAGCGCTCTGAAACTGAATTGCCGCCTGGTTTTGTGGGCGTTCGACGCTACGATGCGATAACGGACTGTTGAATCCTCCCGATCAGTTCCACCCGATGGTAGATTCGAGTTTTTTGCAGAAGGGTAAAAGACTTAAATAGCCCCCCCCCCCCCCCCCCCCCCGGGAGTTACTGAGTAACCGTAAAAGTCGCTTTTTAAATGATTTACCACTTGGTACCACCTAGTACCGCACGTACCGCAACCAGTGTGGCAGCGCCTTAAATAAACGTTTTTTACAGTGGTGATCGTTGAAGTATAAAGCCGGGGATACATGAAGCGTAAACTCAAGCGTAAATATAAAATTAATTCACACTTGAACATGTTTACATAACCGGGTTGAGACGTGTAATCCGAATTTCACTGAACTTTAATCGACTTTTGTGAGAAAAATAAGACCTGTTTTCCGAAGAAAAAGATTAAAAACGCTAGTAATGATCACTCACTATTAATGCAAATCACAAACAGAAAATATAGTGAGGCAAATCGCTTGCAAACAGCGTTTACGCTAGGATTTATGCTTCGTGGACCTATAATCTTTTCTACACCGTGTAAACGGCAAATGTAAACTTTTTGGCATTACATTCTGAGTTTACGCTAGAGTTTACGCTTCATGTAT
>NC_064877.1:78140646-78143146 GCF_943734665.1 Anopheles aquasalis
TGTACCGACAAGGTATATTCGATGCCACTCAAATGGTCTTACTCCATAGATTAGATATGTACATAATTTTCAATTATATTTTTTTTTGTTTACACGATGCTGATTCTGTGTTGACCGGCAAAAATTCGCTGCGTCTTTTTATTGCCATTAGAATCTTAAGTAGCGATTACTATTTTGATTACATAGATGTAGCTGGCGCTCTGCTTGAAGAGTATCTTAAAAGCAAACATATCAAAGGTGATCCGATCACACTTTCGCGGCATTTGCTGTTATTTTTGGCCCAGGATGTAAGAAAGAATGGGAATTTGGAAAAAAATTCCACAGCTAGATTTGAGCGCCATCAATTAAAACTTAAACAAGTATGCTTGACTACAACAGAAAATCCTATTTTCCAATTAGTGTCTAGTATAATAGACGCGCCGGTTGTTGAAGAGGCATTGGACTACGACAAACCGCAGTATGTGCGGGAGCAAGGGGTACTTATGTTAAAAACAAAAGCATATACCTTGAACGAAAATTCGAAGGAAGACGGTTGGGTGTTAACCCATAATAGAGAAATTATGTATATATTAAGTTTCTTGCCCAATTATAAAATTAAAGCTAGGAAACTAAAATCATACGTAAAAATAGCAGCTTTTAAAGATAAGGCGCTGCTTCCATTAGACCGACAGGGTGATTTAGAACTTCCTGAAATGTTTGTATATAGATCTTCTAATACAAATAGCTCCTCCTTAGAATATTTTAGGGTAGACGGAATACTATGTAAGCTTGCGGCAGTTAATGTTAAAAATTTCACATATTTTATGCCGGTGCTAACAACACTCCCTGAGAGAGCGTTATAAATAACATGTTTGTAAGATATTACTAGTTAAAATATATACAATTTATCATCTGAACTGCCGTTGCTTTATGCTTTAATCGCTTTTCATTGCTTTAAGATTCCACGCTTGGAAGTTCGTACAAGTTCGAAACAATTAATTTAATTTAAAGTTGTGTTGATTTGTTTGTTCATCAATCTTTCCTTTAGACGTAGAACAAATGTCTTAATTTGTTTCAGCTATTTCAAAGGATTCTCCTACAAGGCGTCGAAATTCATCCTCGTCTTTAGTTTTGACAACAAAAGTAAACGACCCTCTTTTTACATATGTTACATAGCTGTTATCATTCACCCGATTGCCGCTATCGTGGATTGTCTGCTGCGCAACTGATGGTGCTGGTCTTGTATCTGCCGCCGAATCGCTCCTTACTTGCGCTAGTGTAGCTCCAACCTGGACAAGGTTCCTCTTTGCCGGCTCTCTTGGCTGGACCGAGATGACGCGATTGTTCGCGAGACGCTGCCCCGTGGCCGGTCGTACGTGGGCGGAAGGGATCGGTCGCATCGGAGCCATGGATGGCTGGTTAGGCTGAACAAGATCCTCAAAATCATCCGCCGATTCTGCCATGTTGGGTGTTCGTCCTAAATAGCGTTCTTCACACACTGCTCACTCGCCTTTAAAGGGAAGACAAAAATCAATCATTCCACCATTCGGCTAAGTAGAATCAATTTGCTTACCCAGATTTGGAACAACGGAACAATAGAACAATAGAAAACCACAATTTCCCCCGTTTTCCGAAATCGGCACGGCTGCTGAAGGCAATGGACCAAAATGAGCGTCCATTTGAATGTTTGCTTGCAGTAATGCGGCGTGAAATGTATACCGAATTTGGTCCAGGTCGTTCATAGGCTGTGTTTCTGGCCACAACAGCAGCCTTAACAGGAGAAAATGTGGTTTGTCAACAGGGTAAACACACACAGGACATTGCCAATTTGGGTTTTCGTTGTTCGTTCCGAACTCTCTTTTGCGCCCAGCAATTTTCTAACCGAATGGGCCTTGGCGCTCGTTCTATATCCGCCAAAGTTCCTTCTTCTGATCCACGGTGATGTCCTGCTGCGTTCTGGGTAGCTTCGCCGAGTGCAGCGCGTGCCGAGAACGAAAGTGAAGTGCTACATTTTGGGTTAACTCCGAGCCAAGCCAAACGCACACGGGTTTGGTGTCCACGACCGGGGACGACAGGGTCCACATTTTCAGGACTACCGACCGCACGCTGGCCAAGGCACGATGTGGCCCATGAAGCTGGACATGACGCTCGACGAGTGCCGCGGCGTGCTCCGGCGGCTTGGTAAGTTCTGTCCTGGCGCAATTCGGCATCCAGCGCAGCGGCGCGGCGGAAGTTTCTGTCGCATTTTTCAGCACAACTTCACCTCTTATGCGCATTCCTTTCGTTTCTGTTACAGAGCTGGAGTCTTACGGTACGATCATCAGCGCATTTCGAGCTCAAGGGACGCTTTGTAAGGAAAAGTCACGAATATTGGAGGATTTGCGGCGGGTGCTGCACATATCCAGCGATCGGCATCGGGCAGAGGCGCGGCGCGTGGCTAACGATGAGCGCCTCACAACGGTGGCGGAACTGTAAGTAACGCGGTGTGGTACGGGCGGCAAGCTTGTTATCTAGACACATC
>NC_064877.1:78153146-78155646 GCF_943734665.1 Anopheles aquasalis
CAGGGCAGGAACAGGTTCAAATGTACGGTGTGTGATCGCCGGTTTTATTATGCACGTGCCCTCGAGCTGCACATGGGCGTGCACGATGCATCACTCGATGTCAATGTACTGTACTACTCCTGTAACTACTGTCCCGAAACGTTTACCGATGACGATCTGCTGCGAAAGCACGAGGAGGACCATGAGGCCAACGGTACGACTGATTTCCTGAAGAATTTAAAACATCAAATGGTGGAAGAAACAACGAAAGACGGTTTCCGGTGTCCATTATGCTTTAAAGAATTCGCTGACCAGCAAACGCTTAGGGAACATCATAAGACACACCTTTGCGCGAACCCGGAGTGTAGCAAGTGTGTCGCAGCTAATCAAGCCGAGTTCGATCTCACAATCAGCACGTACGATGCAGCCGAAGACAAGCGTGAAACGGTGTGCAACGTCTGCCACCGAGAGCTGCCCACGTTCGAACAGTATCAGAACCACTTTTACTATCATACATCACGGGTCCCATTCTATTGCTACCAATGCCGGGAGGAATTTAATGATAAGCGCGAACTCTACACCCACACGAAGACACACCTGCCACGTGTTCCCGAGTCGTATACGTGCAAGAACTGCGGCAAGGTGTTCTCAACGAAGGGCAACTTTAAGCGGCATTTAAAATCTCATGAAGCCGTACGAGCATTCGCTTGTGATCGCTGCTATAAGCAGTACGACTACAAAAGTGCTCTGGAAACTCATTTGAAGCGATCACACGGTATCGAACTATAGCGCGGCCATAGGTCCAGTAAGTGCACGTTGCTTCTTCGGAAAACCATACACTAAAAGTGCATTATTAATGCATCTGGCTATCATTAAGGCAACAAAAAGAAAAGTAAAATAAAGCTATCGCAGTGTCTTTATTAACTCACTTTCAAGGTATCACTTAGAAGTTATTATGTACACTCTTTAAGCCTACAAATACTAACGACGAAATGCATAATTTATCTGTACAAAATGGTAAAAAAGGTAGCTTACCGCTGGCTGCTCTGGAACTCCGAAAAGTTAGCTCTTAATGTCATTTTCCATAGCATGTATAATCTGTTCTATGCTACGGCCACGCGTCTCCGGTATGACGATAGCGTTGAACAGACCCGCCGAAAGGCACACGGCACTAAACATCCACATGCAACCGTGCAAACCTACAAGCTCTACCATAACGGGGTAGTATTTTACCACCAGGAAGCTGATTGTCCACAAAAAGGCGGTACATAGCGAACCTCCTAGGCTGCGCACCTGTATTCGGGATAGGGGACACATGTTTGATGAAAAGCACAAGCACATGATGTGTACCTCACCTATAGCGGCTTACCTTGGGGGGAAGAATCTCCGAAAGTATGACGAACGTTAACGGTAGCAAACCAACGGAAGCGATAAAAATGACAAACGAAAGGCTAGCCACCGGGATCCAGTTGATGGCGCTTACATCGATGCGCTGGCTTTTCAAGTATCCGTGCGTCCCCATTGCAAACAGTCCGATGGCCGCCAGGAAGCTCGTAACGATGTAAACATGCTGGAACGGTTGACGAGTACAGTAAATTGCAGGTTAACGGACACATTCTGCTGGATCGATGGCCAGCAAACATCGGATTCCGAACGGTACCTTTCTTTGGCAGCGATCAACGACGATGGTGGATCCATACGAACCAATAATCTGAATTGCGCCCACTATAATAGCGGCCATGTTCGGGTCAAGGTCGGACCCAGCATCGGCAAAAATTTGCGCCGTATAGTTAATCAGCGCAAAGCATCCGGACAGCTGATTCAGCGACACTAGTACCAATCCGATCAGCAGAGCTTTACGAGCCGAGGGAGAGGCTGCGCACAGTAGTTAAAGGAAATCGAAAATGTTCATGTTCTTCCCGTGGCGCGGCGCGTTCATGGTGTATTATGCTTACCAAAATCGGCCAGCGAAATGCCGCCTTGCTCCGTAGTTCCATCGGCACTTTTTTCAACGGTCACCTGCATCTGCAGCAGCCCATCCATTTCCGTGCGCAACATTTCCAGGTGATCCGGGGTAGAAGTGTAGCCACGGAGATACTTGAGCGAACATTCGGCATCTCTAACGCGATTGCATCGTATCAGGTACTGTGGTGTTTCGGGGAATTGAAAGAACACGACCAGGTATGCGATGGGCAGTGTACAGAGTATGTACGCGGTAAGATGGTACGAGAGATAGCTGCCCATCACAAACGATACCAGTGTTCCGATGTTAAGGAAAAGAATGAAGAACGAACCCAACGTTCCGCGAATCCTGTAAATGCAAACGGAAAGAATGGGTCATACGGTGGCGATAGTAGTTGCCGCAGGGTTCTAACTTACCTGTCTTCCGCAATTTCCGTGATGTACATCGGCACCAGCAGAAACACCCCGGCAGCGCCGAGGCCGGCTAGCAGACGGGCCGCGTACAATAGCTCCACGGAGGTCCCAAAGGCAACGCAAGCCCAGAACCCTACCAAGGGTA
>NC_064877.1:78160646-78165646 GCF_943734665.1 Anopheles aquasalis
AGTGGTTGTGACGTAGAGTTTGTCATGCGCTTATTACAGCTTAAGGTGTTAAGTGCTGCTCTTGTAGCGGCCTTGTGGTGGACCGCAGAGGACACCACTGGACGCTGGACGCTGGAGCAGAAACCACAGAAAGCAAAATCGAGAAAAGTATTTCCGGAAGTACGCGGTGTCCTTCAAGTCACGACATGACCCTAAGAAACCCACCCTTACGTACGGCCCTATAAGGGTTGAACGATTTTCGTCAACGTGCGATCGGTTGATCCGATCCGTTAACATTCACCGATAGTGAAGCTGATTGGTCATTCCGATCATCTGGTCCCGCTCGCTGCCATTCCGGTCCATACTTACTTCCGTTGCGTTCCACCGGCATTTCACGTGACTCGCAGGATGACCTTCTGGCGTACGGCATGATAGTGGCGCACGCCTCGTACCGAACGGTACACCGCACTTTAATTTCAACCGGTTTCTGTTGTCCAGTACAGTCCAGTACAACGACTGGAAGTGAGCGTTGTTTTTTTTTTGTTTTCTATTTCAATCGATCGTGTCTCGTCCGAGAGCGCATATTTTGCACAGAGCTATGCCAATACACGCGGCGTCGCGTGGCGTTTAAGAATAGCTTTGTATAATTAATAATAATTTGCCTACCACACGATGACTACGCATGATGTCGCATGCTTCTGCTGTGGACTTACGGTACTGCTTACAGCGGAAGAAACATAACTCTTTGGATGACATTTTTATTTTGCGTACCGTTGAGGCGTAATATTCCGGGGGCATGCGTAGAGCACATTCCGCGCGGAACGAATGCAGGCGATTGTGCGATTAGCATTCGTCGCTAAACGATCGCGATTATTGCCGGAACAGTCGGAGCTAACGTGTGCGCGGATCCTATTTCATGACACGTTGTCGCATAAATACTACATGCATAAGCAGCGGAGCTCTTCCACTAAAGAATGTATTAAATCTTTTAAAAATTTTCATTCATTCTTATCAGCGGGCAGGTTTTAAAACCTTGTGGTTTTAATATTCAATCTCAGCCTTGATAAAGATATGTAGCTATGCATATCGAGCATCTAACCACGCTTGATAAGCATACCGGTAATTGTTTCTACGTTTCGTATTGCAGATCGGGGCGAAGAATTATTTGTAAATGTGGCATTAAATAATTAATCGATTAGCGAACAGTACAAGTTTTGTCGAAAAATACAATAGAAAGGACTTGCTTTACTTGACGAATTTTAATATGATTTCTTTTGTCATCATTTTATAAAAAGCAGAGAAGGGATCCAACTAACCTCTTGAAGTATTTATTTTCCACGAGAATTCAATACATGGTTTACTTCTTTCAATTCATACTTCAGCAATTTTCATAATAAATGGTCAACATTCTCAGCATGTCGTTATAGTAATTCCGTAAAAACATACCTTTAAAAAGAGCACACTTTATCGGTATGCTTTCGCAAGGCTGTCGCTTCAACAAATGTCTTCCCACACTTTTCGCAGGAATATGGTCGATCGCCGGTATGGCGACGTTCGTGGATCACCAGTTGTCGCTTGCGAACGAAAGCTGCCCCGCAATATCTACATGGATGGGGACGTTCCAGTGTATGCCCGGCCATCTCATGACGCCTTCGGTCCGCAGTGTTCGTGTACCAGCGATCGCAGCCCTCCGTCCGGCATTTGTACGGTTTCTCGCCCGTATGGATCCGAATGTGAGCGGAGAGCTTGTCGCGTGTCTTGAACATCTTGGCACAAATCTCGCACTTGAACGTCGCCTCGCCATGCTTAAGCCGAAAGTGGCGTTTGAGATTTTCAAGTCTCGCAAATTGCTCATTGCACGTGCTGCACTCGTATTCCCGTGGAACGTGGCATTTCTGGTGTGATCGCAGGCAGCTCAAACTAGCGAAAGTTTTATCGCACAACTCGCAACGATACGGTCGTTCGCCGGTGTGTGATCGCTCGTGATCTAGCATTGCCGATCGCGAGGGTTTCTTGATACCGCATATCGCACAGATGCAGTTGCTGGGAGAACGCAGCGCCTGATGGTCCTTTAGGGCATTTAAATTCTCCAATCTCAACGCACATATAAAACACTCGTACGATCCCTGTTCAATTTTCTGCATGCTGTTGGCACGTTGGTTTGCGGCAAGAGTTTCCGCGTGACAGTCACGAAAGTGAGCCTTTAAGATTTCTGTGTCTAAGAATGATTTTTTGCACTCTGGCATACAGCAGTAGCACATCGTGTCTGGCTTTTTGAATTCATTGTTCAATGGCTCAAGGTGCACCTTTGCCAGCACATCACTGTGAACGGCACCGTACAGGTGGGCCTCGATGCGTTCAATAGTATAAGTCATATAGTCACACAACTTGCAGCAGTACTTGACGAAATTGCGGGTGTTTTCCTCTGTTTCAATCGTCCCTACGGTCAAATGCTGCTCGATCAGGGCCTTTCGAGTGAAGCGTCGCTTGCATACACCGCATTCGAACGGATGGGTGTCCAGCGTGTGCCGGCTTTCTGCCAGCAGCTGTTGGCTATGAGTTGTTTGAAAGTGCTCATTGAAGTCTACATGCCTCTCGAAGTAAGTTCTGCACCTACAGCAACGAACGCCGGCGAGCACAACTATAAAGTACTGGTCACTAACGTCGGCACGAGGTAAATTGAAGAAGCTGGCATGCTGCTCACTGCGGAGCATGTGTGATTTCATGCGCTTCTCTGTGTCCATAACAAGATTACAGAGTCCACACAGATAAAATTGACGCCGCTGCCGTATGCGCAAGTGAAAAGTGTATGTGATAGCAAATTTAAATGTTTTCCCGCAATACTCGCAACTGTACTTCCAAGCTGCTTCCTGTTTTCGAGACGCGTTAATGCGTGAATGTTCCTCCTGGTGTTGCTTCATGTGCTCCTGCAGATGTTGATCAGTGGCAAAGAACTTTGCACAGCAGCAGCATCGCTCATGCATTAGCTCAACGATCATGTACGTCTCCTGATTAGCTACAACTCGGCGATACTCTTCCGGTATTTGTAACACACGCTGCAAGGCACTTTGCTCTTTGCTCTTCATACGCCCTGCTTTCGATGTTTGAGATCGGTACGATTCCCCTTCCAAAGCTCTGCCATCATCATCCCCGTAATCAACTTCACTGCCGTCCTCCACCTCGTCTTGGAATGCTTCATATTCCTCCTTTCCACTCCCATCATCCACTTTCAAATATTCTGCGTCTGTGACATATTCCTCGTCCAGTGTTTCGGTCGTTACCGACCGGTCGATGATTTCCATCTCTTCACTATCCTCTTCCATTTGTTCATCGTTGGGAAGTGTTTGTATCTCTATGCAAAGATCACTCCCGTCCGAGGATGTTGTTGATGATTTTGGATGATTTGGTACAAACTCCACAGCATGTGACTTCTCGTGGCAAGAATTCTTGCCGTACGATCGATGATGATGCTCCAAATGTTCAATCAGCGCTACATATGTTTTGAGTGTCTGGTTACAGGTGAGACACTGGTAAAGGCCACCATTTGCCGGGTATTGTCGGTCAAAATCTATGTAGTGAAATGCTAAAGCCTCTTCGCTCGTGTAAGATCGGTAGCAAACCGGGCACTGGCATGGACGATATTTGGAGCGCCGTTTTTGTTTGCGATGTACTTGAAGAGAGTGCTCGAACAGTTCCTCTTTGCTCTCAAAATGCATGGTGCATCCACAGCAATCCGGCTGAAGGCGTTGATAATGCTCACCTAGCCTCCAGGCAGTATTTTGTTGAATGGTATGCGCCTGATTCGGAACCACCTGCGTTGTTTGGCATGAGCTTTCCTCAGTGATACTTCCATGCTCCGAGATCGAGTCACTCTGCTGCTCAAGGACATCTTGGTGGGGATCTTGCTCGCCGGGATCACCGTCCTCGTCGTCTTCTTCTGTATCCACCCTCTCGCCAGTCGGTTCTTCCAGGAATTCGACAAAGTAATCCGAAGATTCGGATCCGCAGTGTTGTGGGCTTCCGGTTAGCAGCAGTTTGTTCATGTCGGGGAGTGATTCGCACCAGTGAGAATCCGTTTCGATGCATTGTTGCCTCAACTCAAACGCTTCGTTCACACGATCGAGGCATTTGAGGCAGATGTTTTGAGGCAGCCGCCGATCTTTCATCACCTCCACGCCCGAGATCGCGAAGATTTTCTCGGCGATCGTGACCTGCTCCTGCCGCAGCCGCACTGAAATGAAATCATCGTTGTCCGGTTTGCTGCAGATACGGCAGAGTTTAACGACCCTTGAATCACACCACAAAACCACACGAGAGTTTTCCTTTTCAGCTGAAAAGCGCGCCGGTTTTTCCATTTTTCCACATTTTCCTCCTTTTCGCTGTTTCCGTTGTTTACGTTCGGAGAACAACAAACCAACTCGAGACTTCCCGGCCTACTGCGCGACTTTGTCAACTACCGCATGATCGTGAAACCGAGGCTGACGAGGCGATTTCATTTTTGGCATTTTTGTTTGCGATTTTCCTCCATCATCCAGCACAAGCATTTTCCTTCCACGGCGGTCTTGCGAATAGATATTTCCTTTAACTAAAATGCCTTCGTACTCCGGTAAGTAGAAAATAGCCTGCTCTAGCCCTCCGCCAGCCGGGCGGGTTGTAGGTTAGGGCTCTGTGTGACTCAGGGTTTCTGTTCTTGTTTTGCAGTAAACGTGAAATGGGGCAAGGAAAGTTTCAAAAACATCGAGGTCAATACGGACGAGACGCCCCTGCTGTTCAAAGCGCAACTATTTGCCCTCACCGGTGTGCAACCAGAGCGCCAGAAGGTGCTCTGCAAAGGCATCAACCTGAAGGATGA
The DNA here is from genome assembly GCF_943734665.1 of Anopheles aquasalis. Taxonomy (NCBI): domain Eukaryota; kingdom Metazoa; phylum Arthropoda; class Insecta; order Diptera; family Culicidae; genus Anopheles; species Anopheles aquasalis. The sequence goes on from NC_064877.1 coordinate 78,165,478, forward strand.
AGAGTGGAACATGCCCATCAAAAGCGTAAGACCAGCAACCGGGGACCCGGCTGGGGATACTGGGATCGGTGAATGATTTCGATGATTTGCACCTTGCAGGGAGCAACTCTTCTGTTGCTCGGCACGAAGGAAGAAGTGCCGGTGGAACCAGTGGAGAAACCAAAATTCA
>NC_064877.1:78193146-78200646 GCF_943734665.1 Anopheles aquasalis
ACCACCAGCAAATCTACACCCCCCGTACACTAGGGTTGTTGCTAATGGTCCACTATTAAGGGCAGGCCCGTGTTGCTCTCCTGCTCGTTCTAGCGCTTTTCATTCCCGGATTGTAGGCTCAAGGAAGTTGGGATTGTTTAAAATCGCCGTGTCGTTCTCGACAGTCGTTTTCTAGATCTTGCCTATCGCCATCATTCTGGTGCTGGATGAAAATGCGCGGCAGGCAGTGTGATCCTGGTAGTGAGTGTGATTAAAGACAGAGAGTTCCCGTCCGTAGCACACACGTTGTTTGCACCGCGAACATTAACATATAACGAATATATTGAAACATTTCTATTTTAAGGACACACCGCTTTGGGCGAAAAAGCTGCAAGATCAACGGGGCGCGAAGCGCTTCCAATCGAACCAACACACGAGGCGCTATGCGATGCGATGGGCAGAGCAGATTCGATGATTCTTGAGGAGGTGAGCGAGAACCGGTATGGTAACCGATCGGAGCGACGCAAATACCGAGCGATTTCGTGGAAAAGACTCGCGTTATTGAGGGATAAGCAATAGATAAAAGCCGTCCAGGCGGTAGATTATGTAGGAATAAAAAAAAAACTCGTGATCCGTGTTTCAACGAACGGCGGAGCGGCGCGGCGGTTGTGAAATTAACGCACAAACACACATACATACAACCGGGTGCAGGTGTGTTGGGCCCCCTTGGATGGATAGAACCACCTTAAAAATTGTGGCCACTTTCCGGCGCGCAGCATATCTTATCCTCTTGACACTTTTTTGCTCTTTACGCTGCTGTTCGCGACCGTAGACCGGCCTAGAGCCCTCTAGCAACACCGGGACAACCTATCTGATCGGAGTTCTTAAATACTTCGACTGCGGTAAGGGGGCCACATGAAGCGGAAGATATTTTTTCTTCATTCCACAGCCACCAGCCAACAATCAGAGGAACCAATTACTCCCGACAAACACGACGCACACATACACATGCACACTCGTCACGCACACACATTGGCCGAGCGGTGGCCTGAAGCGCTTGCAACCTCGAATCGAAATGAAAATCCTACATTTCTGCCAACATAAAACGGGTATGGTACGGTATTCTGGATTGAAAATTATGCGGACGAACACTCTTCAACACGCGTGGCGGCCCCTACCGACCGACCGCTGAGCAGCTTTGCAGAACCCGAGGACGATGGAGTAAAGAAGAAAAAAAACGGCGCACACGGCGGAGTGGAAAACTTCTACTTTTCGTTGCCCGATTACGGCACTACGCGCTGCACCAAAGTACCGAAAAACACGCCACACTTACGCCAGCTCAGTCGGGGTATCACTTGCGAATATTTTCGCCCAATCAGACTACTATTTGTCGCCGATTTTTGTAAAAATATTTCACAAATCGAGGTGCCAAATTCATTTCGGCGGCCATTTGCAAAAGTGCTGCTCCCGATCAGCAAAACTCTGGCTTTGAACAGGCTCGGTAACTGGTAGGTGGCTCGACAGCGAAGCATTTAGCCGGATAACGATCCAGTGAACATTTACGAAACGCGATACAGACCAGAAATCTAATGCAGATTTGTTCAATAGTTTAATCAAAAAGCTGTGCAAATAAAATATCTTAGGGACGGGGTTAGAACGGGGGCACATACACCGCATCGCACAAAAAATGGAATCTATTAGCGGATCTGTTAACGAATCTGTGCAACATTAAAGAGCGAATAGAGGGTGACTTTTGCCGAGCGGGACTTTTCTCGTCAACACCGCAATTGGGTGTGGGTGGATAATCGAGAGATTACCGTTTTTGCTCGCTTGCGGGTGGAAAATCGCCCCGTTTGTTTGTTCCGCGTCTTCGTGCAGTTAACGAGTTGTAGCGTGGTAGTGCGAGGAAAAGCGAAAAGTGGGCGCGCGGTATATTTCGGTTAGTAAGGAAAACTGGATTTTCAAGTGGTGGTGCTCGCGGATGGCGAAAACAGGCTCGGGATAAGGACATCGATTCAAGTGCGTGCGACCAGAAATAACTATAGCACCCAGCGCCATCGACGGCGACGGCTGGCGCATCGAGTGCAACCCGCTCTATGTTGAATTAAAAGCCACTTAACACTCCTTGCGCCGATATTGTGCAACAAAACAAATTAACGCAAAGCAAAATCATAGCATCACGGGATTGGATGTTTTCGGTGGCGCTATCGGGGGGGAAGCGGTGGATGAAAAACAGGGTAGGCGCAGCCTTGGGGAGTTATTAGCGAGGGGTGTGAACGGGTGTGAACGGACCTTTGTGCAATCGTATCAACACGAAACGAAACGAAGAACAGTTCAAAAAAGAAATTGATTGGACCGTGGATTCGCCTGTTACGAGGGAAGTGAGGAGGAGAGGGAGGCTGGGTGAAATTCTGAATGCTGCTTCGCCCTCGAAGCAATGACAGTATTGCTTTGCTGGCGCTAATAGCGAGAAGTCACCGTCCTGTTACGCTGCGGATTAATTTAACTTCTACACCAGGACGATCGAATTAAACGAGTTTTTGGTGCTGGAAAGGGTAAATCAAGGCGCAGTCCAGTTCGTGTGAGTGGAAGCATCACTGTGGTGTGCTGCAGAACGGGATTCTATCCAGATCGAAAATCGCGGCGTTGAAGATTCTTTCACCCTCTTGGTGTGGTATGTGTTATGCTGACCAAAACATAAGGAAAATGGCGGCGATGATTATGAGCTGAACGGGTTGCCGATGGTCGTAAAACAGTCACTGCATGGATTACTTCGCATATTTTGTGTTTGATAGTGATTAGGCGTGTGCTAATGCAGGCAAAACGGGATTTCAATCGATCCGTCGCCATAATTATTCTTTTTTTCCTCACGAGTGCCAAAACATGATGAGCATCGAGTGAGCGTGGGTTGAGTGTGTTGGACTTGAGTGTAAAAAGTAACTCATCACAGGGTCGAGCTGAATGCAGTGTGCGAATCGTTAAATATTCAAAGAATAATTCTAGAATTAATCAAACAGAATTCAACTGTCTTTAATCGAACAAATTGTCGCCCGGAATGACTTACGGAATGGGCCATCCCAGCAAGTATATTCCTTCGAAGCAACCGCGATTCGTTCTTGACCGTAATATGCACTTCATATCGAGGGATTTGATGCACTTGGGAAGGGGCAGCGGTTGCAACAAAGCCTTATTCGGGGCTGCAATCCGTTGGTTGGTATATCGGTGCATTCCCACGATGAGGGTGTTTTTCAGAACTATTTATCATACTTTTGCCGTGTGTGAAGATTACATCGTGTGGGAAACGAATGCAATTATTTGCTTTAATAAAACGGTGATTCTTTAAGGCGGAGCATAAAAGTGGTACAACAGGGGTAGGGGTGGTTGATAGGCTAAACCAAAGATCTGCACGTAACATCAAAATGTCTGTTCTGAGTGGTTGTGAAGAAGAACGACGAACAGTAAAATTGCAGAGGACGGGAATAGAATTGCATTGCATCTGGCGAGTCGTACAGAAATCATTCAGCATTACAAAACAAACTCTGGTCAGCAATAAAACCAATCGGAAATTAGTGTCCTCCCGCTGTAAGGACATGAAAAGCAGAGGACGGGAAAAATCTTCGGTCGAACTCTTTTAAGGAGAGGGAAGAGAAAAGAGGGATGAGTGTGTTATCGTCTGTGTGTGTGTTATGTTCCAGTTAATGCTGAGCCAAGCATAATTCGTGCATACAAACACTGGCGCTTGGTAGTTGCTGTAATTAGCACAACAAACAAACCAATAACAGTTCTGTTCTTCATCCTTTTCCAAACTATTGCAGCTGTTTGCTCTGCCGCCGAAATAATAGACGGTCCCACCGCAGTCGACGCTGGTTGCTGTTCCGGAATTTCCCGGTCCGGTGCATGAACCGACGGCCAGGCGGAGGAAATTCAGTGCTATACGCGTGTGCGAGTAATTCTGTGATAAACAATAGCGCTCCAGCTGCAGTTTCTGATCTCAGTGTTTGTGTTTGGACAGTGTGAAATCATCCGGTCAGTGCTTGGCGTTGACTGAATTCCGTCCAGCTGCGAGTGTCCGTAAGTTCGCGCTTTCTAGCGTTAGCATCATCCGGGGGTCCTGTTCCTACTTACCTGTCCTTTCGGATCTGTTTCAGGCTAAGCAATCACCGAGGAGGACGACCACATCACGATGAAGGTCGTAGCAGGCTAAAGCGTGCTGCAGCTACCATGCGTTCCAGCGAAGTGATCATGGTTGGTGAAAAGACAGCAGTAGAAGAGTGTTTCGGAGTGGAACCACCGATCGATCGGGTTCGGTGCAGTATGTTGGGGGCTGTGCAGCGGTCGCAATCGTCGACGATGCCAATCTCTTTAACGATTTCAACATCATCCAGCAGCAGCAGCAGCAGTATGCGAGATAGCTACGTGGAACGATCGGCAGAGCAACAGCACGGTGGATTGGGGTTGCTTGGCGCTGTGACAAGGAAATGTGATTCAAATGATTACCTGATTAGAGTAGAATGTAGTAGCTTAACACAGTCACAGTCGTCGAAGCAGCAGCTGCGCACACCACATCATCAGTACACGCCATTCGAGGAGCTGTTGCGCTGTGGCGAGCGGGAACGAGCGCTGCGACAGTGGTGTTGCCGCCTGGCCATACCACTGCCCCGGATGAGGCTTGTCGGTGGCGGTGAAGATTCCATCAACAATGGCACGAGCGCCTGGGGTACGCCACCGGCTGCCACCAACAACGGTTCAGTCAGTGCCTGGGGAGTGCTGCCAAACCAACAGCAGCAGCAGCAGCAGCAGCAGCAACAATCAATGCCACCTTCTGTCTGGGGTAATGCTAACAGCAACAATAACAACAATCCCACTCAACCGCCACCCCAGCAGCAACAGCAGCACCACCGTCAAATGAATTCGTCTTCATCTTCCACGATAGATACTGTCAATTCAAATGGAGGAACTGGTGGAGGTCCGAAAGGCAACGCATCTTCATCGAATGCCACACCGAATGCTTGGAATAATACTTCGGCGGCAGCCCCACAGAATCATCGCGGTGGTGGTAGTCATCAGCAAGCTAATGTGCATCATCCCAACAACAATAACATCATGGTCAATAATAATGCTACCAGTGGTGGCACCGGAGGACATCAACATCAGCAGCAGCAGCAACAGCAGAATGCCGGAAACAATGGTGCTAACGGTGGTGGCACGGCCAAGAATCCACAGCTAGAGCATCTGAATACGATGCGCGAGGCCCTGTTTGCACAGGATGGCTGGGGTTGCGAGCATGTTAATCAGGACACGAACTGGGAAGTACCGGGTTCTCCGGAACCGACAGCACCTACTGCCGGTGGCGCTTCGGCAGGAGGAGGAGGAGCTCTAGCAGGTGCCAGTGGTGCTAATGCCATGGGCGGCTCTGCTTCGAACGCACCTAAACCGTCCGATGGTCGTTCGGCACCGAACGGCGGAGGTGGCGGTGGAGGAGCTGGCTGGAAGGTATCGAATATGAACACCGGGACGGAGCTGTGGGAATCGAACCTACGCAATGGTGCCGGTGCTGGACCGCACAACCACCACCATCACGGACTGCAACATCAGCAACCGAAAGTTGCCACTGCACCGTGGGTACCGACGAACAATCTGGGCGGGACCTGGATGGAAGACGATGACAACGGTGGTCCCATCGGTGCAGTTGCCGTTCCGGATCCGAGCGCAACTGCTGGCTGGAACGGAAGTGGCGCCGTTGGCTCAACGGTTCCGGGAGCGGGGCCAGCGAATGCCTCCGTTACCAGTGCATCCGCTTGGGCTGGAAGTAACGCTGCTGGTGGGTGGCAAGTGGCCGGAGGTGGTCCTGTCGGTGGTCAACAGCCGCAACAAACCACTGCAACGGTCAGTGGTGGACTGAAGAAAGATCTGAACGAATGGAATGCTGCCGGTGGAGCAGCAGCAGCAGGATTGATGCTGGGAGGAGGAGGAGGAGGAGTGCCAAGTGCTGGTGGTGTTGTTCCGGGACCGTCCAATGTATCTGGTTGGAATGATGGCCGAACTGGCGTTGGCGGATTCAATCTGGCGACTTCGATTGGCCAGTCGGTAAACGTGATTACTCCATCCACTGGGGCCGGCCTTGGCGGTTTGGCGAATGGAGAGTTGCGAGGTGATCCCCGCGGCATCTCCGGTCGTCTGAATGGCGCAATGGATAGTGCTGCATCGTCGATCGTCGGTGGAATGTGGGGTGGCACGGAGCATGTTCCCGGTGGCAACATGCTAGCGAACAAGCTTGGCGGTGGATCAGCCATAGTTGCCAACAACGCAGGACAACAATGGGGGGCCGCCGGAACAGGCGGAAATGGTGCCGGCAATAAACTGGCCCCTTCCGGATGGGATGATGTCGTCAATGGCGGTAGACCAGTCTCGCTGGATGAGCACGGAGCCATGGGATGGGGTCAGGGTGCCGCTAGCAATTCGATTCCTCTGGCACGTCAAAACTCTACCGGCGGTTGGAAGGATCCCATGGGGCGCCCGGGTCAGCAAGCTGGCATTGCTGGTGGTGCTGCGGCTCCGTTCGCTCGACCAATCGGTGGTGGTCCACTGGCCATCGGCAAAGTACCGGATGCCATGTGGGGTGGAGGAGCAGCAGCAGCAGCAGCAGCAGGAGGCATTGGCGGTGGCCAGAATACACCGGGCATCGCTCGGAATGGTTCCTGGGAGGAGCCCTCTAACTCGAACTGGGGTGTCGGCGGTGAAACAGGTGACAAGGCCGGTGCTGGAGCACCGTGGAATGTTGAGCTCGGGGCACCGGGATGGAACAAACCACTGGGAACGACTGGCAAAGTTGGCGGCAGTGTCGGTTGGCCAGATGCGGGGTCCTCGGATCTTGCGGCGGCTGGAACCATGGATTGGTGCTTGGGCGGTGGCGTTAAGCATGCGGCCGGCGGTTCCAACCCACTCGGAAAGCAGCAGCCGTCGCTTCACAATCCGCTCGAGTTCGTACGCTCCAGCAAGGAGTACCGAATACTCTGTGAAATGGGCCACAAGAAGGAGGAGGTAGAGTTTGCTCTCCGTGCCGCCAACATGAACATCGACGAAGCGATGGACCTGTTGCGACATGGAGTTGCCGGCGCAGGTGGATGGCGTGGCGCCGGTGCCGGTGTTGGTGGACGCTCTTTGATCGATGATCATCACGGGGCCGGTTTCGATAGCGGCCCGTTCGCTGGCGGTCCACCACGTATCCCGCCGCTCAATCATGCCGGTGGTGGATTGTCGTACTCGCAGGTAAGTGACCAACGATTATGATCCCCAATGTGGTTCCCGATTATGACGATACGGCCTTCCATTCCACAGAACAATCAAGCAATGCTGAACAATATTGCCATCGGACCAGGGGCCAACCTTGGTAGTTTGGATGGAGCTACCGGCGGGCCAGCCAATTTGGTCGCACTCAATAATTTTAAGTATTTGTCGCAAGGGTCCGCTGGTGGCGGCCTATCTGGGCAGCATCATCCGTCTTTCAATCAAGTTGGCGTC
>NC_064877.1:78205646-78208146 GCF_943734665.1 Anopheles aquasalis
GTTTTCTTGGGCCTCTTCCTCGCCCGCTCCAAATTCCATAACTGCTCCCAAAGAAGAAGGGAGGATGTGTGTGTGAGCTGCTAGTGCCGCGGTGTGGTCGTCGTAATATCATCTCGGCTACAGCAGCAGCAAGTTGGACCGGTTATGCTTGAGAGTGCAGCAGCACTGGAAAGATGTGAAAATTTCGTTCCGACGCCATCATCATCGTCACTAGTAGACGGGCCCTAGTCGTGAACGAGATCCGACGAGATACCCGTGTTCTAGTCACCCTGGAAACCACGAGTGCAGCAGGCCCAGACATATCGAGGCAGGCGTGGTGTGGTGCAAAGAAGAAGCCAACTCTCTACACACAATCATCGCCAGTGCGGCAACAGTGTGATAAGTAAGTGCGCAAAATTAGAATAACAAAAGTGTCTCCTCGCTCTGTGTCCCCGCGTGTGTCTGGCAGGCTGGGTGGAACACGCAGACCCCCACTTCTAATCCTGCTGCGACCTTGGGTTTGATTGTTTTGCTAAGGGTCTCTCTCTCCCTCTCTCACTCTAGCGCTCTCTGCGCTCTCTAGCGCTCTCTGCGCTCTCTGCAAGGACTCGCTCCTTTCGGAGCAGCTCGGCCCATGAATGGGCAAGGGCTGGATGACTGGTTTTTGGGAGGGTTCACAAAAAAATGTTAACAATCTTGTAGTAAAACGCACCTCGGACGGTGGTGTATATCGTGATATGGATGGTTCTCTGATTGTGTCCCGGAGAGTGCCGTAGTGATGTCCACCAGCATCCTAGAGTTAAATCAGTGATTTTTTCCAATCTGCAAAGATATCAAGTATTGCAAAGTGCGCCGTATTGGGATGGAGCTTGAGCACAAGAATTCAGAAAAGCAAGTGTATTTCGTGCGAGAGAACGATTAAGGTTTGTTCTTGCTGGATCGAATAGAAGGATTTGCTGCATCTACTGGAACGTACAATGGATGTGCATAATATCGCACGCATCACGAACAGAAAATGGGCCTGCAGTGTTGGAGTTACTGTACCGCTACTAAATTGTGGTACTCAAGAACCTCGTACATGAATCTATAGAATTCCTTCAAAATGGCGATAAGCTATTCCATTTGCTAGTTTATCAGCTTCTCGTTACTGGAACTTGTTACTCTGTTTCCCAAAATAACCAGTATCAGCAAGTGCCGCACCATCCCAGCAGGCTGACTGCATCCAAATTGTGATTCAAAATGGTTTTTATGCAAACCACCATTCGAACCTAACCCAACGCGCAAAGCAAATAAATTCCAGATCCTTTGGAAGTGGTTTTTTTGCGGATCCCGAATCATTGAGCCTGGATTGAGTATCGTGACGTCAGCGGAGGCTCGTAGCGTTTGCACAGGAATCCAGCCCGAGTTTACTGCCAACAACTTGGTGCAATGCGAGCGAGCAGGCAGACAGGATCCTTGCGCGAAAAAGACAAAGCATATAAACATAGACACAATCTCAGCAGCAGAGCGTGGTGGGGGTGGGGGAGCACTGATGCCCACTGATAAGGGTGAGGAAGAAAAAGTGGAGATCCGGGGAGAGACAGGGCAGAGCATTCATCGTAGGCATGCGCAGTTGGTATCCGCAGATTTTGTGTCTTGTTGCTGCTGCTACACATTACTTCTATCCTGCCCTTCAGCAAACCTCCAGGCCAGCGATGGATTAAGGGGGCCGTTTTCATCTGTCGCAGCACGGTATTTGCGTGGGCCGCCCCGTTGCGATTATCCGGGCAAATTGTGGAGACAGAGTTCGAAGCGAGCGCTCTCTCGTTCTCTATATCTCTCTCTCTCTCTCTCTCTCTCTCTCTCTCTCTGTGGAGCTGCCTCTAGGGAAACTATAAATAAACATCCAAATTATGAATTACATGAATTTGCATCGTTTCGATCGATGGAGTAACCAGAGAAGTATACTAATGAAGTGGAACCGTATTAGCGATACGCTAGCAAGAGTCCGTTTTTGATTGATAACGACTGGCTGGGAATGAATGGCACGGCTCTCCGAATACACTGCTAAAGCTAAACGATAAAATGGAAAATGGTACATTACTGGAATCGTCTTTTGATTGGCACAAATTCGTCAGCAATACAGGGGCTCCAGGCTTCCCCGTTGAAACGTTTTGCGTCTTAACGCCATCGCTTGGCGTTTGAAATATTCTTTAGGTGACACCAAAACCGTCGGGCTAGATGGTTCTCCGCCTAGTCACGATTCCGTGTGTATGTTTGCTTGATCCGTGAAGTGACCGGAGCGACCTTGAATCACCACGAACCGAACCGAAATGTGCGGTGTTGTTTACTCAACGCGGGTTTGGCTCAACACTCACACTTCAATCGGGGGGAGAAGGTGGACGCAACATGTGCCCCATACAGTGGCTGATTTGTGAATCCCCTCCCCCGGTGGCCGTTTCGGGGCGGTAACACATTTTAACACGATTCGATGCCGATTATTGACTCAGGTTGTTTTGCTTTGTTGATTATAAATGAACAT
>NC_064877.1:78210646-78220646 GCF_943734665.1 Anopheles aquasalis
TTTGAAAGCTAGTAGCGTCACGCTGCGATGCTTCACGTACACTAGTAGCTTTCAGACCGTCTGGCCGTTAAGTGAATTAAAGAGTTGCGTGAGCTGAATCACGGTGAGATTGCCAACATTTAAAACTATTTTTTTTATCGTTCATATGACTTCTACATTGATGCTGATGAATACCTTAAATTACATATTTCGTTGCTATTCGGTTGCCCGCTCACTGTCACACTATTTCGCTTGTTGATTCGTAATTTGAACTCAATGTTTCTCGCATTCCCATTCGACTATGGCTCCATCTTTCGTGTTGCTCCACGGGACGGGGTGGTAGAACATCGAATCGCGTTCTCTTCTGTTCTTCTGTTACTGTTCTCTCGATGCTGCTCCGTTGATCTCCTGGTAACGGTATCTCAACAAACATAGCAGCAGGTCGCGAGTATGATCACAGAGAGAACAGAACGAAACCCACCACTCCGCCACGATGGTGGTCATAATAATTTCGGTCCTCGAGCCACGGAACGGAATGCAATCTCTCCGCATAATTGGGGTGCTCGCTAGGCGCAAGCTCAAGCGATGGGCCCCAAGATACTGGGAGGTTGGTCATTGGAGACGCAACTTTTCTCTTTGCTGGATGGAAAGGATGAAGAGGAGGGATCTCTGATGAAGCAATAAGTTGAAGCATGACGGCATAGAAATGGCTGCGGTGGGAATGGCCACATAAGAACCTATTGATGCAAGATGGTCCCACGATGACGATGGCACGATTCCCGCGAGTGAAAAGCGGAAAAGCTCTGTATCAAATTTTATTAGTCATTATAAGGTTTGGGCTTTGGTCATGATTCAAACTCGGCATGACTCGCTGCAACCGAATTTTGGAGTGAGGAAGTGAGGATTCGGATATTAAAGAATTCTGGAATTACTTTATAGTTTCTAGTAAAGTGACTGGCTTTGCTTTGCGGTATGCATCATTGTGTTTAACGCAACTGTTTCTTTTCTTATCATTTCAGTTGGTGAAACCACTAAATAACAACAGTCCACCGAAAGAAGAAAATAGAATAAAAGCAGCAAAGATGGTATAGCAGAGGAGCGGAGGAGAACGACGACGTTTAGTGTGATACCAGGCAATCACAACCACCATCCATCGCATTGCAGCAATGCGTGCATTCTCTGCAAGTCTGGGTGGAATCGTTAGATAAAAATCTGTGATATTACTTCCACAACCTGGGTGTGAGTACCCTAGATTGGCGAGTGTGGTTGCTGGAGTGTAACTAAGGGGGCATATATCTCCGTCCTAAGAGGTAACTTCGGGTCGGATACTAGCGATCGGTTGATCATTCTTTACCATGGCAATTGACAGGCATTAACATTTGCTTTTCCCTTTACAGGTCCGACGGAACAACGCATCACGACGCTTCGTGTATGAAGTAGTCAGTGGATTCAGGCTGCTTTATTGTCCTACTCCGGTGGCGCCAGCAAATTGATTTGACGGTGAAGGTGATCTTAAGCTCACGGAGGCTCAGCATTATCCACAGGACTCCCGAGCAAACCGAAATCGAAATAAGTCGAGTTGAGAACAATCGATCTCCTTGATCGATCGTGTACCTGCGGCGTAACGGCGGCGTGGGCTCGTGTGGGGTGGTACTTTCAAAAGGAAACACCAAAGATGATAATAACCACACATAACAAAATATAGCACACGCGCTCGCGCATCCAGGCGCGCAAAGTAGTAGTTAAGAGACCGAATACAAAGGAGGAAGCAACAGCGGCCGCAGCAGCAGCAGGAAACACTCAATACCAAATAATCTACAAAATACCCCTGGATCCGGTGATCCACGCTACACACACATACAGTGATACAATCTCTTCAAGCATAGTGAAATCTTCCATTGTCGCTGCGAGCGGTTACATATACCTTTGAGGTTGTTTCCTCCGTGCGTGTCCCGCCAGTGCAGCGATGGTAGAATCGTCTCTCGAATCTTGACCACTAAGCCACCTATCAACTCCACTTGAAGCGCGCGTTGATGTCGTTGCCAGTTCCGCTGGGCAATTGCATTTTTACCTGAGTTACGCGCCGCAGTGGTGCGTCAGCCGATAGTGGAAAGGCACAAACCCCGGATCGAGGGCATTAAAGTGGGGCATTGAGGGTGCTTAAAGGAGAAGCTCAAATGGTAAAACGAAAACATGCAAATCTAATCTCCTTACCCTAGAATCGAACCCGAAGCCGACGAATGCAATACGGTGCAACTGCATCAGAAAAAAACAAAAAAAAAAACTAAAGTATGCCAATCTAACTCTGCTACTCCGTGGAGAGGCTATGAACGTAGGTGAAACACTGCGCGCATGAGATACCCACCAATATCAGCTTTAATATTGAACCTCCAAAAAAGCTTCTCTAATGCTCATCAGGTGTTTCATCAATCGATATCGATGACCAGCATGGTCATTAAAAAAAACAACCATCAAGCACATATATAAAGTCATCGTCATCAGTATCTATTGAGCAAGTGTGTCGCCGATACCTGATCTCGGAACACGAGGGCCCCCGGCAGTCGACGTCGATCGTCGTCGATTTGCCAAGTGATCGTCTAGACTGAATCGAACTCACGCGTGGTTTCGCGGCACAAAGCGTCAAGGAGGAAGAGGCCGTCGGACACGGGTTTCGGTGCAAAGTGACGTGACGCGTCCATACAGTTGGGCACTGGTATTGTGTATCCGGATAGTGTATCGCCAAAATCGTTATTTAAGTGAATTAAAGTGAAGTCTGCACTACGCCGCAGCACAATAAAGTGCAGTTTCTCTTACCTGGACGATTCGGAAACATTCCAAAACCAGTATTTCAGTGATTCAAGGGGAAGTAACAATCATAGGACTACTGATACGGTATTACTTGGAGCGCGCGTTGGTGCTGTTAAACAGTGAAGCAAGTGACAGTACGCCAAAAAGGAATACCGCCATTACTTATATAGCGTGGCGCACGGTGATACAATAAGGCGAGTTCGTACACTCTTCTAAACGTGAATCGCGCTCTCCCGAGCGTTGGGATGTGATTTTCTTCTTTACCTGATTAACTGTTAACGTTAGAGTTAGGTTTAACCGCTTTCGTTAGTACAGCCGAACCCTCGGCAATAGAACTCTTCGAAGGATCCGAAAGCCATACCAGGGTTCCGTGGAAGAGTAGCGGAGTTTGCAAAGCACGCAAGGACAACAACAACACAATGGCATCTGCCCAACAGAGCCCAACCAGCTTCGATGATCTACTGCGCCTCACGGAAGGGCAGCGATCGATGGAAAGACAGGGCTTATCGGGCGGTCGTCTGTGCGGTGGCGGCGAGAGTTCGTTGAACAGTGCAGGAACGGTCGGAGGAGGAGCATGGGGTTCTCCACCCGGTAGTTCAAGTTCCGGGCTTGCCAGTGGATGGAATACCTCCGCTAATCCCATGACGGTGGTGGGCTCGCAGCAGCAACAACAGCAGCAACAGCAGCAACAGGTGTGGAGCAGTGGACAAACCAGTTTGCCATCATCAGGACCTCCTGGAAGTGGGCCACGCACGTCGTCGCAGGAGCTGACAAAGTCCAGCCTGGTGTCCCAGTCTAGTGGAGGCATGATCGTTGGACCGACGAGTGGTTCCGGTAATCAGCAGGGAGGTTGGAATCAAGTAGTGAACACAAACAAACCACCATCGTCCGTGGTTTCTCAGCAGCAGTCCCAAGCTGGACAGCAGCCAAACGCTAACCCGAATGGCCCAAATGGATCCAACCCATCAGGTCAGCAGGCGCAGCAGGGCAATCAACAGCAATCATCGGCCGCCGGAGGAGGAGGTGCAGGTGCAGCAGGTGCTGCAGCTGCGGTTGCGGCCATCGGTGCTGGAGCCGCCGCGAGTGGCCAACTGGCTACGACACCTTCCTCGAAGTTGGAACATCTGAACTCAATGCGCGAGGCACTGTTTGCACAGGATGGCTGGGGTTGTCAGCACGTCAACCAGGACACGCAGTGGGATGTACCAGCGTCACCGGAACCTAGCATCAAGCCCGATCCGACCCTCAAGGCAACCGTTAACAATGGGACAGAGCTGTGGGAAACGAATCTTCGTAATGGCGGTCAGCCGCCGATACCGGCTGCTTCCCAGAAGACACCGTGGGGACCGCAGAGCCATCACGGGGGTACCTGGGGCGTAGACGATGAGACGAGCGGTGAGCCAAGCAACGTGTGGACTGGTGCACCGGGAGCCGCTGGAGGAGGCCCACCACCCCCATCGGCCGGCGGTAACTCGGTCCCGATGGTTGGCGGTCCTTCCGTTAGCGGTGGATCGGCCGTTGGATGGCAGCAGGGAGCAACTGGCCTTACCGGTAATGGTGGAAGTGGCGGCGGCAACGGAGCTGGTGGTGGTAGCATGTGGCCACCGAGTGGCATCGTGGGCGGAGGAATCGCACCACCCAAGAAAGACAACGACTGGGGTGGTGGTGGTGGTGTTGGAGCTAGTGGCGGCGCTGGCGGTTGGAGTTCTGGTGCTGGTGATCAGCGAGGTGGCGGCGTCCTAGGAGGTGGTGCTGGAGGATCTGCTAGTGCTGGTGTACCACCGCATCTCACCTCCCAGCTCGATGGTTTGCCCTCGGTCGATATCCGTAGCATGCGGCCACCGGGCGTACTGGATCAGGGCCGTGAATTCCGTGGAGATCCTCGTGGTATTTCTGGACGGCTGAGCGGATCGTCGGGCATGCTGGAGCACTATCCATTGGGCAAGATGCCACCACCGGGCGTGATGTCGTCGGCTTCGGCAGCCGGTAACGCAACCGGTAACCAGGGTGGCAATCAGTGGCAGCAGCTCGGCGGTGGTGGTGTTGGCGGCGTTACTGGAGCTCCCGGAGGTGCCCCTGGGGGAGGACTTCCACCCGGAAAGTCGATCTCGGCAGGTGGTGGTGGTAGTGGTGGTGGCGGTGGTTGGGATGATAACTCTCCACCGACCATACGTCGCAATCCCAACATCGATGATGGCACGTCACTTTGGGCGAACGGTCCGGGGGGAGGAGTTGGACAAGTTCGACCGGGAGCGGGTGGTACCGATCCGATGCTACGAAATGGTCGTAACGGACCGCTCGGTGGTGGTCTAGGAGCAGGTCCAATCGGTGGTGGAGGACCACGTATGCTCGGTGCAGGCGCCGGTGGCCCTGCTGCAAATCAGCTTAAGTCGGACAGCATGTGGAGTGGAGGCCATGGCGGCGGTGGCGCTGGCGGACCTGTAGGTGTTGGTAACGGTCCAATGACACGCAACGGTTCCTGGGACGAACCAGGGATGGGCAATGGAGGCGCTGGAGGCAATTGGGACGACAAAGGAGGACCCGTTGGTGGTCCGCTAGGAGGAGGAGGAGGAGCAGGAGCAGGTTCCTGGATGGATGGGGGTGCATCCGGTGCCGGCGCCCCCGGTGTCAACCAGGGATGGAACAGCAAGAAACCACTCGGTGCTGGCACTGGCAACCTGTGGCCCGATGGCAGCGGAAGCACTGGCGGTGTCGGCAGTGATCTGATGGGCAACGATTGGAGCGGTGTCGGTCCAGGGCTCGGTGGTGTGACCGGCGGTGGTGGTAGTAAAATGACGAACAAATCGCACATCGGTGGTATCGGCAGTGGCCCACTGGAGATCATACGGAGCAGCAAACAGTATCGCATTCTGTGCGAGATGGGCTTCAAGAAGGAGGATGTCGAGTTTGCTCTGCGTGCCGCAAACATGAACCTTGAAGAGGCCGCCGAAATGCTGCAGAGAAATGCCGGTGTCGGCAACCCGAACCTGCTCGTCGGTGGCGGTGGTTCTTCCGTTGGAATCGGCGACTGGCGACGCGATGATCATCCTCTAGGCGCTGGTGGTGGTGGTGGTGGTGGTGCAGGTGGGGGATCTTTGTCCGGCAATGGGAATGCGGGCAGCATGTTCGAACCTCCGTTCCCTGGTGGTCGCTATCTTGGTGCAGGGGGTGCTGGAGCTGGTACTAACAACGGCGCCGGAGGAGGTACCGGTGGTCCTTCGTTGCATTTCCAACAGGTAGCGCTTGTTATGATCGATATGGCCATCGAATGCTGACCATACGCTTTCTATTGCAGAACAACCAAAATGGAATGTCCGGTGGTGGTGGCGGCATGGGTGGCAGTGGTGTTGGAGGCAATCCGAATCTATCCGGATTGCACGCTTTGTCGTCGAAGTCCTTGGGTAACTATCTGAACCAAGCTCCACCACAGATGGGAACTGGGGTTGGAGGAGGTGGCAACATGACGCAGTTCAATCAAGGTATCAACGGTGGTAATGGTAGTGGCAGTGGTGGTGGCCAGGGTTCAGTGCAACCTTCGACTCAGCTACGGTCCCTGGTGCAACAGATACAGATGGCCGTTCAGACGGGATATCTGAATCCCCAGATCCTCAACCAGCCGCTTGCTCCGCAAACGTTCCTGCTGCTAAATCAGCTCTTGAACAGTATCAAGGTAAGCGAAAGCAATGTCTACAATAGCCCCTGATCGAATGCATTGATCTAACCTTCTTTGTCACGGTCTTGCCCTCGGAACAGCAACTGCAGGTGACGCAGAACAATTTGCAGCGCAGCGGAGGTGCGGGCAGCAACAACCAGATTGCGATGCTCTCCAAGATCAAGCAGCAGATCGCCAGTCTGCAAAACCAAATCGCCACTCAACAGACCTTGTACGTCAAGCAGCAACAGCAACAACAACAGCAGCAGCAGCAGCAACAGCATCCACAGCACCAGCAGCATCAACAGCAGCAGCAACATCAACAGCAGCAGCACCAACAACAGCATCATCAGCAGCAGCATTCGACTGGTAATAACCCGGCGGCGCATATGGGTGGTGGCCATCTGGGAGGTAACTTCCATCGGGAGCAAAACGATTTGGCCGCCCTGCAACACGGGCTATCGGATCTGTCGTTAGGCAAGGACCACAATGCCGGCCCACCGTTTCACCACGGTGGTACCGGTGGGGGAATGGGCCAGTCATCGACCAGTCAGCAGTCACGTCTGAACCAGTGGAAGCTGCCGGCCATGGAGAAGGATGGCAATAGCCACGATCTGACGGATTTCTCGCGCGCTCCTGGTACAACGGCGAAGGCTGGTGGCGGTGCCGGTGGTATGGGCACGCTGGGTGGACTGCAAAGTGACAGGTAATGGTGGATACGCGTAGGAACGTCTACAGGATTGAACTGGAATTCGTATTTTAATTTTTTTAAAACTATAACAGCACCTGGTCATCGGGACGCACCGGGATGACTGATACTACGGGGTGGCCAGATAATGGCACCGCTAATGAACTAACCGCCAAGGATGCTTGGTCGTCTAATCAGGACTCGTTTACGGATCTGGTACCGGAATTTGAACCAGGCAAACCATGGAAGGTAGGTAGAACGATTTTGCTGCGGTCGTAGTGTCGGTGAAGAGTAGCAGTTCTTACATAACATCGGCGGTTGCTGGTCATCTCCATAGGGCACCCAGATGAAGATTGAGGAGGATCCCACCATTACGCCCGGTTCCATTGCCCGCAGCCCGATAGCCACCATATCGGTCGGTTCGGCCAAAGATTCGGAGTTGTTTGGAAACAGTAACAAGCCGTCGCCAACCGATTCGATCAGCCTGTCCTCGTCAACCTGGAGCTTTAATGCTGGCAATCACAACAACAACAACAGCGTCAACAACAACAGCGTCAACAACAATAGCAACAACAATAACAACAATAGCTACTCATCTGGAGCTGGCTCTGGCATGGGCAAGCTGGGTGGAGGTGGAAAGAACACTTGGTCCGACAGCGGCGTAACGGGCGTGAGTGATGTATGGGGTGGTGGAGGAGGTGCTAGTGGAGGCAGTGGTGTAGCGAAAACGCCACGCGGACCACCACCCGGTCTCTCTAGTGGCAAACCAGCTGGAACTCCCGGTGGACCTACAGGAAACAATGGCTGGATACAGCGACCAAGCCATGGCTCTTCAGCCAACTGGTCCGCCGGTGGTGCAACCGGTGCCTGGTATTCGACCTGGTTGCTACTGAAAAATCTGACCGCTCAGGTAAGCTTTCGACAGCGGGAGATTGTGCATCATCCTGGCTGGTCGATGTCCTGCAGCTTCTCACCATTTATCACCTGTTGTTCTCACTTGTAGATTGATGGGTCGACTCTGCGCACACTCTGCATGCAGCACGGACCGTTGCAAAACTTCCATCTCTACTTGAACCACGGTATCGCACTGTGCAAGTATCTAACGCGAGAGGAGGCTAGCAAAGCCCAGCTCGCCCTGAACAACTGCGTCCTGGGCAACACGACCATCTGTGCCGAATCACCAACGGACAGCGAGGTACAGGCCATTTTGCAGCATCTCGGGCTACCGGGTCAGAATGGTGGTGGAACGCCGGCTAGTGTTGGCGCTGGGGGCGGTGCTGGTGTCGGAGGTAACATGGGAAACACTGGCCTTTCACAGACGTGGCGCTCGCCAGCCCCGAACGTGAACCGTGGCGCAGGTAAGCGTAAAACGGACGGATATCCCTTTGGCTCTCATTCCATCGTTGGTGGAGATGTCCTGAGATGGGGAGGCTGATGTGATGATTAATGGAATATCCTTTGTATTTTTTGCCGCTTCTTCCCCTCTCCTGTTAGATACATGGGGCACATCATGGTCGACTGCTAGCGGTGGAAGCAATCTGTGGACACCACTAGATGGGCCCGGTGAGCGCGGTACCCCATCCAATCTGAACTCATTCCTGCCAGAGAGCCTGCTTGGCAGTGAGCTCAATTAAGTCTGCGGGTCTGCGTGCACGGTAAGTGTTGTTGTACCAGAAGCGACGATCCTGAAGTGAAGCGGAAACACTAGCACAGCGGATGAGCAACACTTAACGCGAAATATGAGCATAGCTCTAACGGAACGATCCGGGAAGAAATACTCGTGAACTTTTTCCTCCATTAGTAACAGAACGGGTTGATGGTAGGCGGAGTAACCGTTGAAGAACTGTTGTTAAAATGCCCCAAACAATCGCCGTGAAACCTCTTAGGCGTTAGGTAAGGATAGCGAGATGCATTGTGAATGTTGCTGGTAATTTATGTATTTCTGTTCTTCCGATGTGTACCTTTAGCTATACACGTTGTTATTTTGTGGTTTAATATTTATTTGTTACTTTTATTGTTTTTTTTAACACTGCGTGTATGCGACTGTATGCATATTATGATGTAGATTGTTACTTTGTCGACAAAGTGTGGCGCTCCTTGCAATAATAAACCGTTTTTCATTTGTTCCTTCGTGGATTGATCCAGCTTCCTTGGACATATCGCAATGCCTCCCCAAATCTTGTCGCGTTACTGTTGGTATGTTGGGTAATTTAACAATCACCTCTCAACCGTATTGCCCGTAAAACAGAAAACGAGAAAAAAAACAATTTAACGTATCGTTGAAACCTGCCGAGCGGATAGGCAACTATTTGCATTTGCACAAGCAGTAAGAGTAGATTTTTTTCTCCCAAGAAGATAAAGAATAAACTATGCATTTCCTATTTATGATACGTTGGGAAGAAGCACAATTCGCTACCCATCGTATGAGCTCGTTTGTGTTTATGGTAATGAACATGATATATAACATATCATCTCTCACAAATGCACATCCACTTGACAAGATCTCAAGCAAATGAACTGAAAATTCCGTATACTCGCTGAGTTGCCAACAAAATACAAAACGTGTTTCAAAGCGGAATTATTATTGATAGAGATACAGAGGAGAAATGGAGACAGAGAGAGGGAGAGAAAACATTGAAAAACATTAACCTTTTGCTTCGCTGAGTTTGTTTTTGAGTAAAAGATTAAGTGAAATGGTTATGAAAACGAATCACAAACAAAACAAATCAAACCGATAGTCTGCTGTGCACGTAATGGTTTTAAGATTTTAACGAGCCGATTATTGTTTTCTCCAAACAACGTTTACCAATTTACATAATGCAAACAAGCACAGCCCATGTCCCGAAGTAAAGTTTTGGTCTTCATATACGGCG
>NC_064877.1:78225646-78230646 GCF_943734665.1 Anopheles aquasalis
TATTACACAAGCTCAAGATTAACGTATTTAAATGCTTGAAATTTCATGTGTGAAACTAGACACGGGATAACTAAATATTGCAATTAAAATTGCTGGTGTGCTGAAAGAGAACAGATCATCTAAAATGATTAAATACGCAATGCAACCAATGCCATCTGATGCATGGGTTGTCTCTCCATGAATAATGCTCGATTATGAAACGCGTAACGATGGCACATTGTACCACACTTAAGAAAATCTCATTATCGCCTATTTCATTGGCTTCGTCCGATGAAGTCTACCAGCTTCAAGGTATAACTTTGTGATCTAACTAATTATGTAAAACTTAGTATCTAAAATTGAATTAATTGTTAAATCGAACCTTTAATTGTAAATAATTCCTTAGTATTCAGAGGCAGGTGCTGTATTACAGTGATTTGCACCAGTAATTTATGGGCGGAGAGTTAGTTGAAGAGAGCTAAAACTCATCAATTGACGAGAGAATCGAGAT
Source organism: Anopheles aquasalis (assembly GCF_943734665.1). Lineage (NCBI taxonomy): Eukaryota > Metazoa > Arthropoda > Insecta > Diptera > Culicidae > Anopheles > Anopheles aquasalis. The sequence goes on from NC_064877.1 coordinate 78,226,137, forward strand.
AAAACATTTTCTATGCGTTTATGTCTCATTTCCCTCATTGGATAATTTTAAGAGAAAATATTGATTACCTTTGGGTTTTGTTTGTTTCAGTATTGTTTGCTATTTTACGGGTTTTTGTGATGTTCGCACGAAAATGCAAACTATTACGTCTTGAATTACAAGTACAGAGGAAAACCTAACTGATAAGCTTTCTATAATTTTATCATACTAAAACATTCTACTTCAGCCGCAATGATGACAGTGGTAGGAATGGGTTTGCTGGCTTATTAAATGTAACATTAATTTTAAATCGTCGAGAGAGATATCTAGTTTTTGTATCGCTCGTGCGCAGCAGTCACACAGTCTACAATGATAAGCAATGGACTCTTGAACGATCCAGATATCTAGCGAATGAAGTAGTTCTTTTGAGAAGGACCAATCGATTCAAACTGCTTATCAGAGAAAAATCAAAGTATAAAAGCATTATATTCATTCATTTCAAAATACAAAGAAGTCGTATTGACATTGAGTGCCTTAAAGACTGCCACACAGCTCTTGATCTTAGAGGAAATTGAATTCGTTCGCACGTATCGTTTGAATTCTGCACCTTGAAAAACTAATTTCATTGTAGAAACCCATTTAATGTGTGAGCTTAAGCGGGCTAGTTCAAGAACATCGGAAAATCAAATGTAAAGATCTGCGTGTGTATGATCTGCTGATAATCTCTAACACATCCCCATGCAATGGCTCATGCACACCTGTGTTTTATCTCAAAAATCCAGAAGCGGCGTAAGGATACAAATTCCTGGTTTATCCTTTGCGTGTTCTTTTTTTTTACATATTTGGCGATACATTTCAGTGTGCGACATTTGCCGCATAAGCTCTTTTTAATTGGCGATATACTAGAGAAAAAAAAATGAAAAACATACCATTGGCTGACTGATTTCCTGTAGGAACAATCATTTAAAAAATATTAAGCTTTATCATGCCAGGTAATTAACCTAAAAGGGACTTCATAACAAAGTCATGCAAACCAATCGCCAGTTTCAACACAATATATACTGGCTATGAAAAAATTAAAAAGAAAAGTTTCCTGTTTATGATTGTTTTATTATGTTGCACATTTTTATATATCTAGCATATCATTTATTTTGGTAAAGCAAAGAACCCAGCATGGAAATGAATTTAGCATCGATGTTCAAGATCGAATACATATCATCGATTAAAATTCAATTCTGTCTATTATTGGCGAAATGCAACGCGATTAAAATGTAGTCTTTCGGTTGTAAAACGCTAGTATCAAGGAAAAATTAAAGTGTTTGAGAATTCGGGATATTGTTACTTACGTGCCAAGTTAGTGATATGACGCGATCGCGCGTTTTCACTGATCATTCCACCTGGTCATCGGCTGTATACGAAGTAACTGTAACTGCGAAAGTACAAATGGTTGGTGACTCATAATGTTTGCATGGATTCAGAAATGGAATTCAATTGAGCTGAAGCCTGCAGCACCGAACCGATGTTTCGACGAAATGATCACAAAGGGGGAGATTACCGTGATCCATGCGAACTGCATCAAGCATCATTAGTTTTGTGTTTGCAGACAAGGGACAATGCAACTGCACAATCAAACACATAAGGAGCGGTTAAATCCACTACAATCAGGTGCCACAGTTTAGTATCACAAAATGTGCAATTCGAGAATCATTTTCAACAAATGCGGTGTCGTACATCTCTAAACGCGTAACGCAAGGCAGCAGACTACCATAACCAGATGTGCAATCAAAACACAAAGAAGGGGTTCACACTTTTGCCTGGAACCTGAACATTTAAAGAAGAGGAGTTTGCACATTATAATGTACCTGTGAATGCGGAAAACGTTAAGCTAACAGCAAGCGTCACGGATAAGTTATGGTGCAAGAAAAGAACCAACACTTGCATGCTAGTGACAAGATGGATAGTGTCACGGTGACAGTGCAAACAATAGTTCTGGCTAATGCAATGTGTGTTGAAATAGCATCAATCATTAACCGTACTGGTACATGCGCTGGTACACAGAAAAAGGTTAAATAAAAAGTAGCCAAAAACCAAAATTTGTCCCAGAAACGTTAGTGAAACATGCTAAACAAAACTAAACATGGAAAACATATATCCTGGTGCTAAACATGGAAAACATTCAAGCTATAAGACGGGCAGTCAAAATGACACATAAGAAGGACTATTGAACAAAGGCTTCCGGGTAGGTTTGCGATTGATTCTAGATTCGATTACTCAACAATCTTTAAAGAATGTAAGATTCAAGCTACTGTTTCGTTAACTACTACATGGAGCGATATATAACGTTTTGTTTACCCTTTTTAAAAGTACAGGGCGATCAAGGGGTTTGAAAAATAAAATCGCTTCTATGAGTAACTGGCGATGTAAGTGCGCGTTTGATCAAGCGTATGCGGGCAAATTCGAAGAAAAGTAATCGTACTCTTCTCTAGAATTTGATTACTCAAGTCCAAACACAACACAAAGTATATAAAAGGGCAAGATGTGTGAAACATATTTTTCCTTAGGGTTAATATTCCTTCCTCATATAATTAGACGAACGATTATTGTAAGTGGGCGAATGCAGGAACACATTGGGAATGTCTTTCTAGCGAAAAGAGGCTTAAGGCGGGCGAAAGTTTAGTTTGATCAGGAAGTAAGATGAAATATGATGTAAAACAATACCACACCACCATTTCAATAGGGCGATCGCTAGTGATATTATCGAGACATGATCGCCTTATTCACTTGACCAATATAAACACCGAAACCCCAACAAGACGCATGAAAACCAAATGCATTCTCAATATTTTAAGCTCCTCATTGGAGTTCATTTCTTCGGAATGGCAAGTCTTATAGCCTAAAGGAAAACTTGACGCCCATGCGAACGATCGCGGAATCGATGCATGTTTAACAAAATGACGAATACCACCTAAAACAACCAAGCAAACCATGCTTTTCTCTTTGATAAGAAAGCGTATTTTCATTAGGAAAGATAAAGTAGACAAGTATAGTAGAACAGTGTCGCCCAAATAATCATGCAAACCTGTGTCATCAAAAGCTCAATCAAAATAACCCAATGAAATCATGTGCAGCGAAGATAAGAAATCGTGAACAAAAAAGACGATGATATTAATAAATCTCACTACACAAGTGTGCGTGACGATAGGCTAAAATGCGACTAAGATCTTTAGTACACCAGTCGCTTGGAATTTGAAACAAGTTTATTTAGCCTAGCAAAAGATGGCTAATCCTTGACACACTAGTGCGAGCGTGGTTTTAAATGATTTTAAGCAGCTGAGAATCTTATGGTTCATTACTGATGGATCAAAACATGATTTCAGTTTTGTTTGGGTAATGAAGAAAAGTGCAATTAATTCACGACAATTTGGTGCATCACAACGAAAGCGTTTCGCTGTACAATGTATCCATTCAGACAAACAATGATTCATATTGCAGCTTCATGCTGCCATGTCCAAGGTTATTATTTGTTTGAAAATCAATAGGTTAGTTGTGTTTATGCTTTTGTTGAGACTGATTGGTGAAGAAGGTCACATAGTAGCGAGTAAAAGGAATCTAGGCAATGGTGAGTGTTGAATGAGACCAAAGGGTAAAATCCGAACATGGAACGAATAAATTTTAAGACACAAAATAATTCGCCAAATGTTACGCAGAACAGTTGTGAACAAACGTGTAGTGGGAGAAGAACAAACTGTTGAAGCTGCATTGCTGCCTCGAGTAAGCGCCCTAACTTCCTCTAGAAAGGCCGGATACGAGCCAGGCAAGGGTTATGCTATTTGGAGCAAAAGTATTATTCGAGCATGGACTTCAAACACTACTGAAACAAAACCATGATGCCACAACGTGCGATAAATCAATAATTTAACGATAATGAATAAGGAGACAAACTAAACAAAATGATAGACAAATCTATATCAACCAATATAATCTTAAGGCGGGTCGAACAATGCGAATCGATTGTTTTACTCATCGAACGAGATCGGCGGTGCCACCGAAGAAGTAGCAACCTATTGTGGGCAAAAAGAAAAAAAAACAAAAAACAGACCGCAGTGACACAAATAATGCACAGAAAATGAGCAATCGTTCATGTGCTTTTTTGCGTATATATACTAAGGTACACAGCATGGCAAGGAAGCTTTGCGCCAGAACAATTAATAAAGACAACCACTGGCGGTACGAAGAGGAGACGCGGGAGATTCGAGTGTTTATGCTATCGTGTAAGCCAAATGGATTATGTACTATGATTTCTTCAAAACGAGTTGACTACTTCCCCATAAGCCTTAGCCGCTGGGTTGAACAATACTCGCCTGGAGAGAAACAGCACTAAAATGAACATTTATTAAAAAGATAGGTAATGAGCATAATGATAAATAACATTTGATAAAACAAGTGAACACAATAGAAACTCTGCGAAGTGAACATCCAATAGAAGCAAAAGAAGCGATTACTCAAAACAGAGCGTGACGTACCATCATCT
>NC_064877.1:78235646-78290646 GCF_943734665.1 Anopheles aquasalis
GAGTTGATGTGTAGGGCCAACGAAGAACGAACGAACGAATATTTGAATCCTGGGAGATTTGAAGTATTTTTTGCGACATGACATCGGGGAGCTGATAGAAGAAGAGGACAGTTGCTTGAAATCTGCAATGAGTGATTCTTCAACGCCAACTGATGGTGATGACGAATTGCAAGATGAATCAGAACCTGATGACCAAAACGACATCAGTAGCATTGTTGAAGGAGGTCTTCGCCATCTGAATCACTACCCAATATTAGCAGTTGGTAATGCCTATTATCGCTACTGTGGCTAAGTCCTCTTCCATCGGTCGAAAGATAGGGATTTCTGAGTTCTGCGACAAGAAATTCGTTCGGGCATCGTCCGTTCAACTGCACGAGGCTAGTTACAGTGTTTAGCCATAACCGAAGGAATCGAATTCGTCAGTTATCGTAGCTATTAATTTTTGGGAAGCGTTCCTCATTGACAACTTTATATGAAAGGCGAGATCGAACAGTTTACTCAACGCAACGCTTTGGATGAAAAAAAAACTTACGTATGGTACACGCAAACAATAAAGAACGGAACCGATAGAATTTGTGTATTTACCCTTCTCATTATCTACCATCACATCTGCAAGGTCTAAGGATTATTGCCTACAGTTTCTACACCACGCTATTTAGATAGATAGCTGCATGTTCGAGCGATTTGGAAATCTTTCTGAAGACTGACATTTGCAAGACACTTCGGCGGTTCTTCTAGTGAGTTAAGATTAATGCAAAGATGTTTTAACCTTGGCGTTGTCCATTGGCATAAGTTAACTTTAGTAATACGATTACCAATCAAATGAATTGCGCTAACAGTAGGATTCACAAAGCGGCCGACGAGTAACGTAATTTGATTGTGTGAAATATATAAATTTTTCATATAGATGCAGTTATTTAACAACTCCAGATTAAGTACATGTAAAGGATTTGTAGTTATTTCAATTTGTTGAAGATAAATGATGCAGGGGGCTTTTGCGCTATGGATAACGGACTGAATTTGATTCATATGCAAGTAAAGATCTGTCAGAGACTTAAATTCGCAAAATAGGGACAAATCAAGCAGTTGTATTGGTGATCGAAAGATATTTAAGCTCCTGAGTGCCTTGTTGTTGCGTATCGTTGGAGGAATAGATTCCAAAAGACTTCTGGCGATGATCAGTTGTTTTAGTACCGTATTTGTTTCGAACAGGATTGAAACCATATTTGTGTGTACAATGTTGAGTTTTTCCACTTTACATTGCGAAGAATAACTCAACCTTGTTAGTGCTGGCGAAAACTGGATGATTACCTGGAAATCTGCTACATTTTCCAACATTGCACCAGGAGGATCGTCCTCCAGTAAATTTACGATTGTGAGTTTTCCATGATAAGGCACATATTTGTACATGAATGTACCATGCTCACTCGGATAATAGTCTTTAAGAGAACATCTGTAATCGTCACAGCAGAAATGATACGCCGAGCAGATTCCGAATAGCAGCCCGATACAGAATCTACAATATAAAACGGACACAATTCAAAAATGATTGGACAAAAAACTAGAATTTGGTGCAATGAACCGTAGAGTTAATCTCATGTTGATCCTAACGTAACGCTGCTCTTCTGGTAAATAGAATCACTGTCTAAAACACGTTAGTAAGCACGTCAGCTGCACTGGCAACTTCTCGCCAAGAGTCCTAATACAATAAATTTCCTTGCTCGTGCTAGCACGAAGGAATAAATAACCATTCTCGCTGATGTTTTTTTAATGCTCTAATCTCTCGTACGGTGTCAAATTTGATATCATCGTTCATGCTAAAGTTTTCAAACAATCATTAGCGTTCTGCTGTCCTCTATCTAAATATAATAAAAGTTATAAATAAAATGAAATACCTCTTAAGTTCTCGTTACTTACAAGCAATGTGGTAGCAGAGTGGTGTTCATTTTAGTTGCAGCTTTGTGTCGTAGTAGCATATCATGTAGCTATTCAGCCCAGAACCTTCAAAACGATACACCAAATCTGGTTTACTCATCATTTTCTTCAGAAGTAGCTCGTTTTATTTCAATAGATGTAACAGAACGATTGTGATTACTTCAAGCACCAGAGCTAAGACGATAATCGATTGCGTGCGAATCCGTGTCGTGGACAAGCGTCGCGACTGCTCGCGGTATCGTTGAACCCGCTGTTGCCCAGCCCATGACCCATTTCTATTCTCAATTATTTGTGCAGCCATTCGATGGTACACGGTTATCGTAAAAAGACAATATTCGATCCCATTTTTTCCGGCCATATAATCCATCGGTCGTGTCCAGACCCGAGCCTGCGACCGTTACATTCCTCAGCTGAAATGCATGTGCGACGAAGGGCTCCAAATCGATAGCAAGTGGATCGATAGCAAGGAATGGTTGTAAGAACTTTAAAAGGATACCATCCAGAGGATAAGTATCTATGGGGATCCCACCCGTGTGGCCTTGAATTCTTTGAGGTTTTTGAGGAAGTGTTCTAGTGACCCCTGGTGGGGGAGAAAGGGGAAAACCTTTGATTCGATAGCACAATCACTTTCGCTCGGGATAGGCCCGACCTAGATGGACGGTTGCCATGACCTACATCGGCGTTCTGTTTGCAACGATGTGTTCCGGCCCTGCAGAGCATGGATGGAAGCCAGAAGATCGAAACGCATAATCATTCAAATGGTGCCGTCATCTCCCTTCTTCCATTGCAGGGCAATGCATTATTGTGCCATTTTGCGCAATAAAATCATTTTCCTGTCAATCATTCACTCCCTCCTCTCGCTCCTGACGGTTGGTTCTTTGTTTCATCGCACCGCCCCACACAGCCAAAGGCTCCTCCACCGCATAAGGTCGTCGTAATCCCACGTAACGTTCACCTTAATCTCACCGAAATAGAATTGGGGATTTCCGTCCGATGCCAGTTCATGCGGTTGGTGGAGCCAGGTCAATGAACCCGCTTTGAACGCTGACAACGGAGTACCGGAGGCCTCCCCCTCCCTGGGTACCCTGCATATGATGGAATATTATGCCATGTTGCAGCTTAAAGCTGTTGAGGGTGCCACAAGCCGACAGATGCATCTGCGCGCGCCCTGGTCTATCTCGGAGGAGGGCGCCAACAATCTGTTGCCGCGTTTCGTAATGGAATTTTCCAACTGCACTTTTATTTTTTCGACCTACATTCGGTTAGATTTCGGTTGTCGCAGGGTGGTGGTGCATCTGTGTCCATCCCTCCTGCCTGGCCTGCCTGGCCTGCCTGCTGCTGCTGTCGCCCCATGGCGATGACGCAGACGGAACCATGGCCAGGCCGCAAAATGGGAAGAAAAAAACGAAACAGAAAAGGCAAAAAACAGATGACATGACTCTCACCTGCCTGCCTGCTGATTGGCGGAAGAGAACCACGGGAGTGTGGTAAAGTGTGGATCCGTTTGACGCGCGGCATTGCATTGGGTCCAGACACAGGCGCGCGCGTCGGCGCTTATCTCATAGCATCGCCCCCATTTTGCGAGCAGCGAGGGGTGAACTGCTGCTGCTGCTGCACTCGATGCAACTGCCCGACCACTGAGCTGGGGTGGAAGTGGTTAGTGATGTTTTTTTTCCCTTGCACTGGCCACCCTCCTGCCGGCCAATTGAGGTCACCGAATCCGCGAGCGTCTGGTGATTTCGCGTCGTCGCGCGTTTCCTTTGTGGCGTGCAACCGACTGTTTGCCCATATGTCTTTCCTCCTGGGACACCGGCACCTTTATCAACAACGTGCAAGGTGGTGGGTGTTCACCATGTTATCATCCTGGGTCCCGCGAAATCGCACTGTTTGAATTTACATCATCGTGATCCAATTTCAACCGACCGTTGGTACGCCCTATGCCTTGTCCAAGTGTCCATGTAATGCTTGTTGATGGGCTTTTATTCAGTCTTTTCCATTTGTTCACTTTATTTGTTTCTTAGTTTTTTTTATGAATTAAATTTCACATCGGTACCTTCTATTCTATTTGTTTTATATTGCTGGTTCCATTTTGTTTATCCTACAAATGCATTCTGAATACCGTCCAACCATTGAAATCCCCATTTCAACCGTTCACACTTCGACCTATTTTCGGTCCGGTACCGTGGTTCCGGTGCTCCGGTCACTTGGGATTCGGTAACCGGCGTGATCACGAGCAGCACGAGTTCTCGTGATTGTGCGTATCAAGCGACAACGTGACTGGCCAAACTGGCGATGCCAATTGAGTAGCAAAAAGGTCACCCTCCGCTTGAGCTTTCTGTTCTACTTTCTCATTCCTCAAGTTTCAAACATTTGCCTTCTGTTCCTAGTGGCCATGAAAGGGTGCGGATTGGAAGTGAGTTTGTTGTTCGTTCCGTTCCAACATTTTAACAATCGCACCACTACTTCCCTTGCAGTAACGTCGAGACTCGAGCACAAACTGCTCTCTCTCTCTCTCTCGCGCAGTGCGGGCTCTCCACTCTGTAATAGTTTGTCTTGGTGGCCCTGATGGCGGCCAATGTCGGGCGGGCATTGAAATGGAAGCCATGACCGAAGTGAAAGCGCACCCGGCCGACCAGCGTTGGCATCGACATGGCGCCACCGAAGCACGCATTATGTCAGCTCGCCATCACCTGCGAGCACCGCACACTCTACACACTCTTCGCACTTGGCTCGCGTACAGGAAATAAGGGTTGTGCCGGCACTCACACGCCCATTTGTTTACTCGCAAGTCGCGTGCTACTACCAAGCTTACTAGCACGTGCGTCAAGGGGCGTTGCATGTAACGATCGATCATCGATTGGTTCGTTAAAGGGGAGAATGCATTACAAATGTGCTCGGCGCCAAAAAATTCTCGCAGCTTTGATCGTCACACAGAATGCTGAAAGCTTTTTCACCCCCCCCGGGGACCGGCTACGCTGCTACGACTAACGCGAGATCTCGTCACACCTCGCGTAGAGTGCGTAGGTCGCGGCATGCGCTCTGTGTTGCGTGTCCCACATTCGGTGCCTGAACGGTGTCCCACATTTTCGGCGCTGGCTGCTGCCGCACCGACCGACCATCGGGGTCGATCGTTCTTCCGCTCTGCGATCACGCGGCCACAGGTGTTGTGCCAAGGTGCGTGAACACGCACCACGGCCATAAATAGTGCTGCCATAATGCTATTTTCGGTTGCTTCATTCATGGCACTCTGTGCCTGGTGTTCGAAGTGTTCCGTTTTTTTTTCGCCAATGCGATGGCGACTCGATCGTTCGATCGTTTGTTTTGCTTTATCTACCTAGCGACGGTCGTACGCCGTGCGGTCCGGGTGTTTACTCCCTTTCGTTTTAATGCTGTTCTGACGCAGTTCCGCCGCTTGCTCCCAGCCTCGCCCCCTTTTTTCGACGCTACTCAAGTGTCTGTTGACCTACTTTTCCCGAAATTGTCAATCATCTCGCAGAAAGCGAGTGCCGCTCTTTCCCTCCCTCCGCCGGGAGCACCACACCCCTTTCTTCGTTGTTCGCTTATTCTGGGGCCGAGTGACTGGCACGATCGCGTGGCGATCGCGTTCTTTACGTTTCGCGTTTCATGACCAGACCGACCTGGTGGTGGGCAGGCAAATGCTTCTCTTCCTGCATTGAGTACGCAGCTGCAGGCACGCACACACCACAACGGTTGCGCAGGGAGCGTGGGGGTCAATTGTAGTCGCAGCCGAAATGCTAATAGTCCCCTCGTGGCCATATTCCTGGTGGGGGATGGCCATGGCCATGGGTGTTTGTTTGAAACACGAATCGAGTCGATTGGGGATTGGAAAGATGAATGTTCCGTCAACTCGACTTTGTCGTCGAGGGACCGTGTAACCACGGCAACAACGTCGCCAACGGGAACCACGAATAGTGAACGCTGCCGAAGCAGAAGCAACCACACAGCATATGGTTCTGGGGAAGATTGATCGGCAGCGCGCGTTAACCGGTTTTTTGGGGTCAATTGTTGGGAGGGGTGTGCTGAGGGTGACCGTGTGGGGCTTGTTGTTATTTTTGGTCCCACCCGTTCTCGGCCCGTGTCCGTCGTCCAAGAGAAAGTCGCGACTGATGGAGGAAGACGACCAGAACAACTGAGCGCATGCTTTCCAGGCTCGGTTCCAGGCAACCCCGCCCTCCAAGGTGAAAGGCAGGCAATATTTTAAGAAACGGAAATTATCTCACTCGTCACCTTCTGGTCCGGAGAAGTTACGGATTACGAGGTGCACACCTTCAGTGGGTAGTGGAGTACCGTTATCTTCGTTTGTTTGCGGATGGATTATGCAACAGGTCTGGAATGTGGGTTTGTGAGCCTAAATGTACCACTTGACGGGTCGATTCTAGTGAGAAGAAAAGGGATTAAATAGATGATGTCACGCAGAGAATGTTATGGAAGAAGAATCACTGATCGCTTCACTTAAATTCGTTCACAAAATGTTCTCTGTTCAAGTTCTATCCAGCTCCGCTCTTTGGGAGGTCTTAAGAATTGTAAAATGAAATTTCTTGTTTGAAAAACACTTAAAGTGTTCGATACTACATTACCAGCACACCAGAGGATAGTTTTATTTGACTGCCTTGCTTGGCCGCTGACGCTGGCCTCCCTCAAACTGCGCAGTTTGCGAATTGACGGTGCGAATCAAGACCATTATTTGGGTCAACCGCGGCGTGAAATACGCCAGACATTCGCTTCCCTCCCGGTCGGACGGGTGCATCCGGTGTGCATTCTACCGTAAATGGTGCACAAATACACACACTCTCGGTGCGCCTGTGCGACGGACCAGAAAGTGGCCCAGTTTCGCCGGTGCGTCGCAACACAGCGATCGGTGTCCCCCTTCCTCCCCGCCGATGCACCGACGATCGTTCGCCTTTCTCGGTACTGCCGGACGCCATTATGTCATTGCAAGAACGGTCCTATGGCCGCTTATTAATTAGACGGGAAAAGTGTTCGAAAACTGTTGCTCGCTCTCTCGCGGCATCGCGTCAGGCACATTCTGGGTTCTATATTTAGCCCAACAGCCCACAAGGATTCCACCGGAGCGGTTGCGAAATGACGGCGTTGCACGCCCTTTCGTTCCGTGTGATGCGATCCGCTGTTGTAGCGCCTTTTTCCATCCCGAAACTCGGCGTAGAAAAGCAAACAGCTTCAACCCACTCCAACCATCGAGTCGTCGTATCTTTAGATTTCTCCTTCTTTTGGTACTGGGGGTCCACAGTGGCACGACTGTGGTGTGGATGCAATTTGACGGTGTGGCGCTGTGGGGTCGTACCAACTGCCCCAGCCGCATCGTGTGCATCTGCTGCTGTTGCAAGCGGAAAGTAAAACAACGAGCAGTGGAAAATGAAACAAAAAAGAAGGCACAATCTGACCTAAATTAAATTGGCTCGGATCAGTATTCCTTGTGTTCGCTCGGTGCGCTTATCTCTTTCTCGGCTTGGTGTGTATGGTGGCCATCCGTTTGTTTGACTTTCATTCTTTGTTCGGCAGAAGCCCTCTCTCCCCTGGTTTCTGCATGGATTCTTTTGGGGTCACATCGACAGCAGCAGTAGCCAGGGTAGAGGCTGTAGCAGATATACTGCAGACATTTGTAATGCATAATGCGCCAAAAGCTATGCCGTTGGATGGTTATGGATTGATGGAATTGTATTTGGGGATTTGTATTTGTATTAAGCGTATTTGTAAAACGCAATAATGCACTGCTGATTAATGTTCTAAAGGAACAGCACCCTTTTTAGATATTTAGAATATCAGACAGCACAGAATATGACTAGAATGTTTTATGTGGATTGATAATGTCTTTTCGAATAATAATTATGCACCACATGCATTAAAATAGATTCGGAGAGTGTAATACAGAAGTGAATTAATTGAAATTCAGCCTCTACCTATTTTGCTTTTTTAGTCGCTACCTCAATTGAGTATTATAAAACTACATTTCTCTTATGATCGTGACAGCTATCACTTTCCTATGGACTGTTTCTGTATTCCAGAGTCTCATTTGGGACCCATGCAGGGCATTTCAATGTTTGCACAATTTTGTTGCCATTTCATGATTTGCCGAAATAATGCATCGTCTGCATCGTCTGCATCGAACTGCATTATTACGAAGCAGATATTTTAGTCCATGATTCCCGCGGCCAAATGTTACAATTACTGTCGCACTTTGGCGCAAATACTTTCGTACGTTAACCATCTGTGTCGAACGGTATTCTTTAAATGCTAGTGAGGGTGTTTAAGGATGAGTATCATAGAACACAGACACCCGTAGACCTTCACTAGTGTAGAGTAATACCGATGGGAATCAGACACGATCCCCGAATGGCCGGAAGTGGAGGTGAGCATCGTTCATCGTTGTCATCGATGGACCTCGCTGCCAAACAAGGCCCAAGGCCGTACAGCGGTGCAGCGAAGGTGAATAGCGTGACTGCTCGAGAACGTGAGTATCGTCACCGTGTGCACCCGTGAGGTGATCCGCAATTGCGTCGCATCCGCATCCAATGCACTGGCCATGAGGCTTATCCGAAGGTGTCGACCACGTCAGCGCGGCATGAAAAGTGTACGAAGTGTAATCTAACCATTTCGCTTTCACTGTAACCAAAATAATTCAACGATTCACACGAGTCGGGCTCCTCACTAAGCCAAAGTATAGGCCGCCATGTTTTGCACCGATGTCTACTGCCCACTACGGAGGAGGAGGAGGGCGGTGATGTACGATGAGTTTGTAATTTCTAAATTTGCCGAAGGCGAGGATCCAAAAATAGCGGATCTCCGTTCTCGGTTCGGTTCGGTTTCTCCTTCGCGTTGATCGCGGTGATGTTGGGAAATGTTGGGAAAGGATCGAAAAGGCCGGTGGGCCTGGCCAGTGATTGAACCGTGAATTATGTAAGAACCATGTTTGAGCGTCCCTCGAGGCGGATTGTGAAACAACCGACAACCCACTCCTCAGAATCCCCTGTTCGTGTAAACGGAAGCAGCATCTTGTGTGCTGGGTTTGTTGTGAGTTTCGATTCGTTTTTTGCGCCACTGCTATTTCGGTTGTTAATGAGCCGTAGCAAAGGCTAGAACAGCGAAAGACGCTCGGGACGCTTCAAAACAATCCGATGGCGATCCGAGTGTCCGAGGGGTATGTGATTTTTTGCTGCGTCACCTTCGATGCGGTCAGCTGATGAGCGTTATAGTCTTTCATTATGCTGTGAGATATTGGGGACAATACGCGGGAGTACAATGCCGGAAATGGAATTTTCTTCTTATTTTTATTTTGAGAATATTTTAATCAGCAGAAATAATTTAATTTAGATTTTGTTCGATTCAAAAACGTTCTTGTTATTCTGAAGCTTATCTCAATTTTAGTTTTTATGGTGCAACAAATCAAATGGTATCGATCTTTTTTTCCAAAAATCATTTCTATTTTATTATTCGTATAGATTTTGTCATTTTATTGTTTATTTCATTGTGTCAATTGTGAGAGACGTTTATCTTAACTAATCTTACTCAAGACCGATTTTTGAATGACATCTGAAATTAGTTTTTAATAATTTGGGATTTTTTAGGGATTCTTTTCTTCACTTAATGTTTTTAATTTGAATTCATTTCCATTCAATAATTATTATCAATCAATGATAAACAAGAATGTTAGCAAGTAAATAATAACACACTTAGACAACTGTTCTGGGGCATTTATTATAAATTTTCAGTAAGTGCACTTTTAGTTGATTCCCCAAAAACTCCTGCACTCCTGACTAATGTGCTGCAATGGCGTCCGCACGTGGAGTCGGCGGATGGCGTAGCACACCCGAGAATGTAGCCTTGCGGTACAGCGATCCGAGACCGGCAGGCATGTAGAGGAGCACGCGCGACGCTCAAGAATCCGCGGGAAACACACTAAACAGGTCACCACGTGGCCTTGCTCCGTTGCTGGCGTAATACAGCGGCTGCGGCCGCGTCCCCGACGGGTCCGCCCTTGCGATAGCCATGCGAACGAGCGTACTATGCAAAATGCCGTTGGTTTGTGTGTGATATTGAACTAATTTTAAATCAACACACAGCTCCCCCCCCCTGCCCCCTTCGCTACTGTGCCTGCGCAAAGAATCTAGGCGCGTAACCGAACCCAGAACACACGGAATAGTCACGAAATTCACGAGAAGCTGGGTCTGCGCGAGAAGTTGCATAATTCTCGCTCAACTCCGCGCGTGCCCTCTCGACGGTGGCGAGGAAGAAGATAGTGATCGTGTCGCTCGAGCCGAATTGGACCGATCATCTTCAACTGGGCAAGATGTTAAGGGAAAGAAGACGTAGAGGAGGAGGAGGAGTGACGTGAGATTACTCAGTATAGAGCCAGAGCCCAGAGTGGTTCTAACGGTAGGGAGCGAGGAGTATGTTAAACACATTTCTCAAGATTGCGTCGCGCGAACAGGGCACTGGCGGTGTGCTAATGCGGGAAGGGAAGGGCACGTGGCTCGTGCTGCTTAGCCGTGTTTGCCGACTGGCTGATATTGCGCAATAGCACTCGGAGAGGCACGCAGTAGTTGGTGCGACTCGGTGCGTATGCGATGAATCTCCACAATTCAAGGCCAGCAGGCCGTAGAGGTATAGTATCCGTATGTATGCCGATGAATAAACCATTTTTGTCAGATAAAATGCTTTCGAATCAGGGTAAGGTAAGACGATCAGTACGGTTAATGTAGGGCAGGGTCATGACTTATTTTAATTAGCTGCGCGTTTGTAAATCAAGACGAGTCCTCAAGTCCAGTGGAGAATTTAAAGCGTAGAATTTTAATTCGACAAACACAAACTAGAACAAGATTAAATCATTCAGATCTTTGCTTTAGGATCTTTACAACAAGAAACCAATTTCAGAAGTACCTCAACGTGGCCAGATGCAACGTAATCACTCGCTCGGTTTGTGCTCATTCGAGGACAACCTAACGGTGCCTCACGATCGTGCCACGGTAACAGCAGCATCAAGCATCCGCGTTATGTGTCACCGAGACACCGGTGTGACCCTCTCCGGGCGGGTGACAACGGGGGTGAAAGGTTTGTTTGCCGTATCAGCAACGGCAAACCCACTCGTAATCTAATCCTTCCTTACTGGCCTTCTCACACGCCCCAGAGGATGTTGTGATGAAATGAATGTGAACGAAAGCCAAGCATCTCTAGTTTCCGCACCACGTTACCGATGGGACCTTGAGAACGATAACGTAATATGGTGGGACCTGTGCCTTGGTTGGATCTGTCAAGGGGAATGCAAACTACTGCAACAGTCACTAACACTAATTATCGTTTGTTGAAATTGAACAAAAGCTTTCGAGTCTTTGAGACGATTTTATGGATGTCTTTTAATAAACAACGGTTGAGTTGTTTTGGTTTCTTTTCATTAATAAACAAGCTCGATTTCGATCCAGAAGAACCACTTGACCGGAAATAGAACCGGCGGCGCGTTCCTGTTTTGTGTTCTACTATCCGGCTAGTGCCTTTCTAGAATCGCTCAGAGCCAATCAGATTGTCACCATGGCAGCCAGAGTGACACCAGTTTGGCTCTCTCCCTCCGTCTCTCAAGGTAGCGCCTCTAGGCGGCAAAGGTGGGTTGATTGTTGGCGCAGCACGCCATGCCGTGTTGGTGTAACGGTTTCGTGCTGTGTTGGGGGCCAATCTTGAATCCCCGGGGGTGGCATTTCACCTTCTAACGACGTCGCTGGCAGGCAGGCAGGCAGGCAGGTGGAGGATGGTACTCAGTAAACAGGGCCGGGAAGCAAAACTGTTGTTTTCATCCATCGCTAGCTGGGTGAGTGAGTGACTGTCGACGACGCACGCACGGTATTACATTACATGGCACCGTAATTGAGACCCCGCGTCGTGCGCGTGTGTTTGTGCACCAAGTGTGTCACCGAGGGTGTCGATGGCACATATGGCTTGAAGGTGGTTAACGGTAAATTCAACGTTCACCGTTCACCACCTAGTTGTCGTCATCTGCGTCCATTTACCATGTGCGTCCTTGCCATTGAGCTCACGCGCTGAGTGGCCCAAGGTGTTCGCGTTCGCTTGCTCGCGACTCCACCGCCTGTGGTCATCGATCGGTCGGTCGCTCGATCGATTGCCTGTGGAGTTCAAAAGTTTAAATTAAATGCTTAGCATGCCTGCAGTTGTGGCAATCCTTGGCGACGCTTTGTTACTGTAATCCGACGATGACGATGACGTTCGGTGGCCTAGCGGAACCGTCGCGTGAGCGTAGGCCGTTGAATAACGAGCCAGAACATTGCGGAAACAAAGAAACGCAAGCAGGTTTCATCGCGAAATCACATCACAACGCTATAAACGCTCGTCATCGTCCATTTCTGTTTTAAGGACAATGATGTTATTCTTTCGCTACAGCACGTGTGTATGAGTCGCCGAGAGGCGAATGGTGGCATTATAGTAAGACGGAAAAGATTGACATTTTTCAATCTTAAGCACGGCAACAAAAGCCAAGGAAATGCTGCTGCTGGGCAATTGTAGGGCACGATTGGCTGGTAGAAGGTCTGGCAATGGGACTAACACGTGACCGTGATGGTATGTAGAATGGTTTTTAACGGAATTTCGCAAAGTATTTCAAAAAGGATAAGTGGGAGAACCGATAAATTAAAGGAAAAATTGCAAAAAAAACACCAAATACTAGGCGCCTCCATGGGTCAAACCAGTATCCTAGCAACAGTAAAGCCGTTAAGTCGTAACGTAGCATTCCAAGCCACACCAGATCTTCACGGCCATCACTTCCCCTTCAGCGCCTCCCTTCAACCGCGTCCAGTGACGAACGGTTCGATCGACCGATGGGAGAGAAAGTTGTGACCCACTGACTTGGTGCCCTTTTCCAGGGTGTCGCTGTCGGTCGAAGGGACGGAACGATTAGTGCGCCATCCCGACTAACCGGCATCGAACGTAGTATTACGAAGCGACGGAAAACGGAAATCAACTGCCGTAACGATAGCTAGCTGCTGGTGCTGCTGTTGCTGTAATGGACCCTCGCGACCGATCGGGAGCCCTTTCGAGATGATTATTACATGGCAAGCGAAAGGAAAGTCCCCCCTATCTCTCTCTCCTGCGCTCTCCTGAATGTGAAACATAAAAAAAGCGCAAAAGAAAATATGCAAAGCAAGGCAGTAGGAGCAACAGTTGGGGCCGTGTCTTATGTTGTGAAAGTCTGCACAAAAGAAAGTCGAGATAATAGAAGCGGGTGATGGTGATGCTCGCACCCTTGACGCCTTGGCTGGTCTTGTGAAGGTTTTGGTTCACTTAATGCCATGGCCTGCATCACCTTGACGTTATAGCGAATTCGCTAAGCTGACTACAATCTTTGCGTGCCATTTAGAAGCAACGTTCTGGTGGTGCAGCTTTACTTTGGCCAAATGGCAGCCCAAAAGGCCCACCATTAACTGGCCCCGGGTGCTGGCGATACGCGTTAACAGTGCGAACAGTGGGAAAAGGCAAAAAATCGAAAGGAGAATGCGCGGACTACTTTCATCTAGCGCGAGCGCCCAAATTGGAGTTTCCGACCGATTCCGGCCGATCTGTGTCACACTCGCTGACTGAAAGTCGCACAGAAAGCGAAGTGAGGAAACGAGCGGTAGAAGTTTCTCTTTCCATTCTCCGAAAATCCGGGCCACGCCACCGGTGCAGGCAGCCGAATGGTAACCGCTTGGTAACATTATTACCATCACTGCTGCAAGATTACTTCATATAGTCCCGCTTCGGTCGGTGAATTGGCGGTGAACATTAATCCACAGCCGTCCTGCCTTCCAGCGCCGATGTTCCCTTTTTTGGGAACTGGTTACCGGAGAAAGCGAATCGCGTTGTCGGTCTTTGCTATGCGCAAACATAGCGCTCGATAGCGAAATGATCGTTGCGGAGTGATTGCTGCCACGATGATGATAAAGAGAAGCGAGGCTTCATTAGTGTGTAGGATCGGTGAGTTTTCATTCGGGGAGGAACACCCGCTAACACATTGCTGCTGCTGCTGCTGCTGCTGCTACTGCTGGTGGAAAGCGTACGATTACAGCAATGGAGTGGCGGTTGGTGGAAAAGTGAACTTTCTAAGACACGCTGAACCAGAAACGATTACGCTCACGGAATAGAGGCTGAGAGGGGATGTAGGCAAGGGGTGAAAGCTATGCTGGCGGTTCCGATCCAACGGGGCCGATTGGTTAACGAGCAGTTTGCTCTAGAAATTACGCTCCAAGATTTCATCTCAGCACATTATGCGACCGTTGGCTGACAAATGCTTTACGGGATTGTCGTATCAAATGCTGAAACGGAGGCTCAACCGTTACTTCAATCATCTTTCAAGTTGGTTCCCTTTTTCGAGCTAATCGTGTGTCTGTTTTTGTTGGGTAGTGTTTGGATTGGCGTGAATTACAACAAAAAACCGCATCAGCGCATTCACTCAAACACCCCCAATTGTAGCAGATGGTCCATAATAAAAGGGGGCCAGCGGGGCCAAACGTTAAGTGAAAACCTACTGGCACTGGCACTGACACTGGCACTGCCGATTCGGCACACATTCCCTCGCCGTATCGCTGCTGTTGCTGCAAAGCACAGATGCAGCGCAAAGCAAAAGGCGTATCATTTGTGTAATAATTTGTAATTTGTTATGAAAGTGAAGCGAAAGCGAAGCGCCGCAATGCTCACTGATAGCACGGTGAGGAGATGAGGCGAAGGGGCGATGCGAGTGAATGGGAGTGGTTCCAGCTGAGTTTTCCTTTCGATTTGGACGCCTTGTGTTGCATGCGTTGTTTGGTGCGGTGTTTTCGTTTCTTCTAATGATGAGCTAACAGTTTCACCCGATAATGATTGATAAGAGAAACAAATTATTCAAATATCCACTCCTCCAGTGTGTGTCTTTGACTGGATGACTGGTTTTTCGAGAAACATGTGCTGATATGAGGTGCGATGATATGATTTTATGGATATATTGATGGAGATTAATACTTTTCTAGTAACGACTTTACTGATAAAAATAAAAGTTAAGACTACATCAGCTGATGCCTTTTTCAATTGATGTCTAAATCCAGGTATTCTTACCTTATTATCAGTGGATTATCTTGGAATAAATTGATACTTAAAACTAATTTATTTTTTTTTAATACTTCAAATTTTAAATATTTACATGCGATCGTATGATGAAATAATTTAGAAATAAAAGAGATAAGATCATCTCAAACGGTGCGATTAACACTTAAACTATTGTACAACCAATCAATATGTACTCTGAAGTACGAACAGATGCCATTTCCGTTTTCATGGTCGCGAAACCTTTTTTGTACGTGATTCGTGACCTCGAATCGCTCATCCACTATTAGAGTGGAATCGTGAGTGAAAGTGTTCTAAATCTGTGGCAGAAACTGGGGCCCTCGGTACGTTCGTTCGTTCACGGAAACGTGCAACGCTGGAGGAGAGCGCCCTAGCAAAGCACGGCTAGCCCGGGAAGGGAAATTGAAAATCGTGAACCGGTTCCAGCATAGCCTATTGGCCTCATTTTACGCCTCCCGGGGGCCCTACGGCCACTTCCACATGCACACACATGATCTCACTCATCCGTTTGCTATTCTTCTTCATCGCCACACATTCGCTATCGTTACCCCCAAGCTGCGGTCCGATTGCGTTCGATCTAACCTGTTCCTCGATCGAGTGGAAGCCAGGACCGTAAACCTTAATTAGACTAGCCTAGGGGAAAGAAGGAAGGGAGACATGTTTTTATATCGCCGAAGAGTAGATATTTATTTTTAAAAACAATCTTCACCAAACATAAACGAGGTTGGGCATAATGTACGTCAGCACGGAGAGGGAAAAAAGAGCGAGGAAACCTATTTTCCAAGTGTGTTCCCGTTGGTGTAAGTACTAGGCCATTCCGACCATAAATCATCATGTCTTGCGTACACTTGTTGTCGAGCTACGCAAGGCCTTTTAATATCTGCTGGCCACTTCTGCACAATTTCAGCTTGACCTAGAGCTCACGATCGAGTGAATGATCCAAGGGAAAGACGCTCGCTATGGTCATGACTCTTGAGTTTCCTTAACTTACCCATTTTGGCCCTAAAATATTTTAATTATGTAGAAGTAAACTGTAAAAGCTATCGAAAATCTACTGAAAATACATATTTCGGCTTTCGATTTCGGCAGTTCGTCTAGATATCTCGGATACCGATAGTTTTAGACCCGGTACCCTGCAAGAGCTGAGGCTTTCTCTTGGCCTTTACACTCGTCGCCTAGACCCGCGGTTCGGGAGGTTTATCACAACTTTTCTTCTATTCATGCTGCGCTGCAGGCAATTTCCGCGTTAACGATGCTAACAGCATCCCCCCGCATGGGAGAAACCGGAAAAAAGAGTAAGAGATCACCTCTAGCGGCAGCAACACCGCGAAGCAACGTTCACGATTGCCGAGTCGATTTTGTGGCGTCTTTGCCTTTCTCCATCTTCACGTTAGCGCGTTCTCTTGTGCGGCTCTTTTGGCCGCCATTCAGTGTCAGTGCCAGCGTTCGACCGGGCCGGACAACTTTTCTCCCCCTCGGCCTGGGCCTGGGCTTGACCCAGTTCGCATCAGGTCGACCGGAAAAACTCTCTCTTTCTCGCTCTAGGCCTGCTTCGTGTTTGCTAGCCAGGTTTCTATGGCCAGGCGGCCGGCATTTGTTGCCGATGATGATGATAATGATGATGAGGTGCTGGCTCGCGATCGTGGGGCACGCGAAAAACTTTCCTCTCTATTGCACTCGGTTTGAGGGTTGGAATGCCTTTAGCCTGGAGAGGAAGCTACCATAGATATATTTTTGGTACGTTTTCGGTGAAAGTGGGTTTCCCTTTTTGTTGTGGGGAACTATTTTTGGCCCACTCTGTTTTATTCGATTGGTTTCGTTTAGGAATTGAATAACTCTTCCAGAAGATCCGTAGATAGTGAGTAGTTGTTTACGCTTTCAAATGAGATCCTCAAACCACATAAGAAAGTAGAACTTGACTGGACAAAATAGAATTGTTGGATAAGTAAATGTTGTCAAACCATTTACTGATTGATTATAGTGCAAATTCGAAAACAAACTGCCAGTTGTTATGCATTTTAGTAGATTGTTCCTTTATGTATTATCTTCATAAAATAATCTGATCGCTGCAGCGCTCACCAATCCTAGTCGCCGTTTGGGCTTGTTGTCGCCTGAACCATCTCACGTACAAACGCCAATTGGTCTGGCCTGGTCATTGACCCACATCACCACACGGGCTTATCGGTTAGCTAAAAGTAGCACTTACCTACCAGCGGTGAAGTGGCCACCCCACCCAATTCTCAAGTTGCCGAATAACACAAAAACAAACAACTCACCGGGCGCTTCCAGAAGCGTATACGTAGCAGCTACACGTTTCCGTTCAGTTCAGTTATCGTTATCAGACGCCTAGACGACTTCGAAGACTCGTGGTCGAACGCTTTGTGCGTTTGTTTACTGCTCAGATCGGGCGATCGGAGGAAGAGAAACGGAGGGGTTGTGACCAAACAACCGCACCGATTAGTGCTCTAATTCGTTCGGCATGCGCAGTGACCTCATAACGGAGGCTATTAAGTAGCAGGGACTGAGATTACCATGCAAATGCTGGCTTATGTTTGTAGCTTGTTCGCGGTTTCTTAGATCGAGATCGGTATAGATCGAGTCATATTTATTAAAAGATCCTTACACCTTGTTCTCAATCAACAGCATCCGGGGAATCGTTTTCCTTTGCAACTTCGAGTCCCTGCACTTGCGCCACTTAATCTGACTGACACGAATTACGCAACCACTTTCGTAAACAATGTAGCGTGTGGTGGAACCATAAACCGAAAAACACCAAAAATATACTCCCTGTGAACAGCTGTTGGCAGAGGATTAATCAACTACACTTTTTCGTTTTGTAGGCGCTCGTCAGGCGAGAAGATGGGGGGAAAGCGAACAAAAAACTAAAACAAACAAAATATTGCCATCATCATCACCGGGTGGGGTGGGAGGGAGAGTTACGGAAGCCAGAAAGGAGCGATGAATGAAACAAAAGAAGAAGTAAATAAAACACGAACGTCATGAGCGAAAAGTATGCACAAATAGCACATAAAAGGCGGACGGGAATGATATTAAAACATCATCTTCCACTCGTAGATTCGTAAACAAATTCGAGTCCACCCTCCCCCACGGGCGGTTGAGGAGATTGATGATACGGCCGGGCGGATCGGGCCATATCAGCTGCCTATCAGAAGCCTCACGGATTCGGATGGTTTTTTGAGCCGGAGGACGGGGGAATGTAAAACGTAAACAAGATAACGCAACCTGGTAAGGGGTGTGCGAAAGTGACAAACATTTCGCGAGAATGCGAACGCTGATTCGCGGAATGCTTTGTTGGCCACGCGTTGCATTGTGGGGGAGATGAATCGAATCGAGGATTCGGAGTCCAAGTGGTGTATTGTACTGGTTGGCTAATGAATTTGGTCGCCTAATGGCTGAAGGTTTTGTATTTAAAAAATGATAAAGTTAGAAAACAAATTCCCCTAAGAATTCAAGACAGCAAACATTAATGGATGCTAATGTTAGTAAATTAAACAAACAGTTTCAACTTGGAGTATTTCATTTTTGTTGATTGAAACACATATTTAATAATTGATTATTTCAAGTCAACTATCAAGTATCTACCTAATATTAAAAAAAACTGATCATTTACCCTCAACTCGATCAACCATTTGGCGCGAAATATAAAGAGGAGAAAAATTGCGCAACAAACCCCGAAGAATGCCGCAGGTTCCAAAACATCAAATCATCTTCCAACCCGAACCGATCCTCTCGTACCACACATTCACGACCAAAACGCCAGTCCAATGACCTTTCGCAAGACGACGGTCCCGAGAGGGCACCAAGACTGCCGAATCTGTCTGTCTCTGTGTTGTTTTCAGTTGGTTTATTTCTGGTCGTGCCAAAAAATCGCACTCGTGGAGCCCGGTGCATCGACTGCACCAAGGGACGGGGCTTGCACCAAGACTCACGCAGCGCGAACGCAACCAGCGACAATGGCAGGCAGCTGCAAGATTATTGTGCCTATGTCTAAGCAAGAAGCAGGCAGATACATAACCCCATCATCATCATCATCATCATCATCATCTGAGCGTTCGGTTCAGTGCACTGGACGAAAAAGACGTTTTTTAGTTTTTTTTTTGCCAAGTGCTTCCAGGAGAATGGGTTCTCCATTTCATCTCCATGCACCCGTTACATCACTTTATCGGTTTAAGAATGCACAAATTATAAAGAATACCAACTCTTTGAAATCATTTGAGAATTAATCAAACCTTCCTTCGAACCGAGTTGAAGAGACGAACTGATTTTGGCGCGAAATATTTCTTGCGACGCAAAGAATCTGGTTTTAATGGCGAACCGGTATTGCGACCCGCGATCCGCACTCCTGGGCGAACAGGCCACTGGCAATGCTTAAATTGCGCTTTTCAAACACCACCACGGCACGTGTTGCGCTGGTTTTCGGGAGGGAAGCGAGCAAAACAACGAATTTAGCAAAAACCTAAAAAAGGAGGAAAAAGAAATGAGGAGAAACCAAAAAGAACCAAAGGAAAAAAAAAACACCGACAGCTGCATCCGAAGTTCTTGGTGGTGGTGCCCGTAAACAGCGTCCCGAGATGCGCGTCCCGTGCAGAGCCGGCGGAACTCAATTTTTCCGGCATCATCATTGTCATCGGCAGTCCCCCGGCACTGCGGTTGTTTTATTTGTTGGCCATTTTTATTAGCATTATTGTTATTATTTCTTTTCGCGTGCCGAGGCGAATGCACTCGCGATCACGCGGTCAATCGCTCGGTGCAATGGCCACCAGGGGGACACCGCCGAAAGGATAGATGGGAGCGAGGCCAAAGCAGCAAAGGAGAGCAAACTTGCTGCCGGGCGGCACCGGCAGATGATTATGAAATCGTTTGAATCACCCCGCGTGCTTGGATCGCTTCCAAGCAACAACCAGCGATCTCGCGAGCGCATTTCGTTCCCCCCGGCAGGGCACAACCGGCGGATGCACCGGGGCTTGCAGCGTTAGAATGGCGCGAGGATGGCGTAATTATTGCCGTGACCATGACGTAGCGCATTGGGTGCCGGGACCAAATCTTGCACTTTTTCAGCGTTTTATTCGCGTTTTCGCTCGCTTCAGGTTAGAGACAGAAACGCGGTCGGCGGTCGTGGCCCCAAGGGTATTAACGCTCCGTTGGTAAACAGATTACGCAGCAGTGGCGCGCAGGCGAAGCGACGGTTGCTTGATTCCTTGGTCCGTGCCGTGCCCTGCCGGCCCCAACAAGGACCGCTTTTTATTCGTTGACCCCGGGCATCCTGTCGTCGTCGTCGTTGACCAAGAAGAAGTAAAACCAGAGCTGTTCGAGGGTCGCTTTGTTCGGTCTGTTCGGCTTCTTCCTGCCGGTTAGCATCGAGCATCGTTTAGGATCGATTTTCGGCCAGGATGCCAGTCTTGGTGAAGCCTGATCGTGCCTCGAAGATAGTGTGCCCCGCTCCCCCACCGAAGATCAGGCAATGGACGAGGAAGGTCAATAAACTTCGGGATTTTTTTTTAAAGGGAGTTTTGCTCGCAGTGCATTGATTAGAAGGTACGACGACAGTTACTGCCAGCACGTCGTCGGCCAGCAGTTGCTGTATCCTCGACGCATAATTGCGTCGTGGCGTCGACTTTTCCGTCGGGCTGAAATTTGTGGTGCATCAATTTTGAGAAATGGGAACATTTTGGGATAATATATTTCAATACCTCTAGCTAGCAAATTATAGTTGAACAATTGCGAACGCCATGATGGCCATCGGTGCAAATTGAAATTGAATTATTAAAAAAAAAGAACGTATGCAAAAAAATATCGGATATTAAAACTCGATCAACACGTGCCGGAAATGTAGAGGTGAACCTTACCTTTGAGGTAATTTAGTTGGTAGCTGCGTCATTTCGCAGTTTAACGTGTAGTACGTTTAGTCTTCGGTAGGTGCTGTTAAGTTGCCAAGTATTCCAAAATGTTTTCCCATAGTTTAAGGTCTGTATTCGCGCAGCGGCTGGTAGTGTTTTAGCGTTTATATTTCGATAGCTCGATGTATGTTTGTAGCTTGTTTTTGACCATCCATTGTTCATCCAGTTTACTTGCAAATGTAAATTGTTGGCTTTCCAACATTAGCAAGAAGTTTAAATTTTATATTGAATATCTCGCGGAATCCAATGTGAGTGAGTCGGCATATCACAAATTATGCGGATAGTCGACATAATGTTATCTGAAATTAAAGTATTTTATCACAATGTTTACCATTTTCACTGAAAATCCTGAAGACTAGACTGTCTGCAATCGAAGCGAACACAAACATTTTGTTTAATAGTTTAATGAATATGAAAAATGAATCGAAAAAATCTCATTTGCAAGAACCGTGCAGTGAAAATTTAAAGCGTGACTCTATCGAAGTCCAAATGCTAACTAAACGTCTAACCGTCCGTTTCTTCCAAGGTTACTTCTGTGTATTATTATTGTTCCCTGTTACACTGAAAGTTGATAGCTGGTGGCCTCCTTATTTGAATAATATTGTGCTGTGTGTCTTACACGTCCGTAGACCCACGAGACTGACCGCCTAAAATGAACCTTGACACGATCGAAATCAAAAGTGGAACCGTGGCGGGTTGCGCCCAGCGCAGCCCAACCGTTCTCGTTCTCGCCAGCCCGCCCGGCAGGCGTTTCGCTTTCGTTCCATTCCAGATCGGTCGGTCCACACACTGGGGCCGGCGCTCGAACCGGCCTAGACAATCACTCAATTAATGAAACCAACTAACCAATCGCCCCACCCCCCTTCCCTACTCCATTCACAAGCCCCAGCACGGCTGTGATGCGGAAGTGAACCGACTGTCCACAGGTTCAGAGCCAGCAGCCGTTGTCGTTGTCGTCTCGCATGCCATTGGCGGTTGTCGTGGCACGGTGCAAAACTTGTTTCGATATTATGTCAAGCCATGTGCCGGTAGTAGAGTGTCATGCGTGGCCCGACCAGACGACTGGCTGTTTAGGTCGAGGGAATCCTACTCGTCGCGCCATGCGGTATGCTTACGGCACTAGAAGAGAACACGTTCGGAACGCTGGACTGCATGAAGCGATGGCAGTGATACCAAGGTACACGGGAGCGAGTGAGAAGAAAACAAGGAACTTCTAGCGCAGAGAGCAAACGGCATCGTTGGCTAATACCGTGGAGCGATCGTCGCACGCGCACGCCGAGAGCGGATTGCGTAATCGGTTCTAATGCCACTCGCTTACAGCTAATTGCAAGTGGAAGGGAGCATTAAAATTGTTTGGGAATTGTATTAGACGTTTCGATGATCCAATGAAACGAGATCATCGCTGAAGTGAACGG
This sequence comes from Anopheles aquasalis, assembly GCF_943734665.1. Lineage (NCBI taxonomy): Eukaryota > Metazoa > Arthropoda > Insecta > Diptera > Culicidae > Anopheles > Anopheles aquasalis. The sequence continues at coordinate 78,258,028 of NC_064877.1, forward strand.
ATTGTAAGGCCTTCTTTTGAACCTATCCTTCTGATATTGTGATTGTTTATCTTTCTGTTGAATTTTTGCAAAAACTTTATTTTGCTATTACAAATCATTTGAAATACCGACACAGCAAAGGCCAGACAGACCGAACCGCGGCGTGGCCACCGCTCTGGACATATCATTAAAATCCCAACCATTCTTCACCGACCGGCCATTGGAATGTTGTTTTCCAACTTCCAAGCCACAGAACCACACCGATCCACGCCGTTTCTGTGGCGTTCTTTCGAGCTCGTATTCACATTCCTCAACCGACGCAGGTAGGCTGACTTTGCGATTTGCTTGTTGCGTCACGGCGGTCGCCTCGCCTAAAAAGCCTCCAAAACAGAAACCGTCTTCGTCTCCCCCCGGCCACCGTGTGAAGCCATGCAGTTGTGCTTGGAACTCAATGGAACGATCTTCTGCGGGCATGAGATCGTCGGGCACGTAAGGTTCGATCACCCGAATGCTCAGTGCGAGGGCAAGGTGGCAGGCAGACAGGAGGATTGAGTAATCGTCGCTTAATTTAATGGTGTTCGCGTCGCCGCGCTTTTTCTCACGATCGCGAAGACATTTCCGGACCGCTCGGACCAAACGATCTTGAACTTCAAAACGGGTCGTGCCACTGATTGGGTGGCGGTATCAGGTTACTGTCTGGGGAAGGGGAGTTGGACTGGGATCGCCTGCTGATTAAGCGTGTTTTAGGAACTTCCAAGTACTGGTTGGCAACCGATGACGCATGATGTGGTGAGATTGCGCGATCAGCATGATGAGATGATGTTTGGATAAAGAAACTCTGCAGAAGATGCTTGATGTTAGTAGAGCAGTTAACTCTCTAGTGCATTGATGGATGATTTTGCTAACAATTCCACATAGATATCCGTATCGCATAATTGGTGACATACGATAATTAGCAACATAATTAAACGATAGTCAAGCGCGTCAAGGCGAGAAGATGCACATCACTGAATCATCCAGAACTCAAGCATCGTCGGTGAAGCGTTAAGGTGATTTGGCAGCGACCAGCCAGCCAGCCAGTAATGAAGCATAAGGTGTACGGACGGGCGGACGGACGGACAGCCAGTGAATCTTAAAACTCATGCCGGAACTCACGCGCGTGCCAACAGCATCGCGCACAGCATTGCGTGCGGCTTGCGGCGCGAGAACGGAAACTCCACTTCATTCCTCCTGTTGGGGTTGGGTGTTCCACTCTTCCACCACCTTCATGCTACCTTCCTCTCCCCATCAAGAGGGGTTTCTTGGCGCGTGGAGCCTTCTCGCCTGCGCGACTCTGCGCTCATTTTATAATGGAAACGAACGACCATGAACTGTTATGTATTTCACGATGCGTCGCGGACGCCTCGGACGTCGCTGCCACTGCCACTTCCGTCACCCCTACCACCAGCCAAGCCAGCGATCACTGACGTGTCTGAGTGTGTCTGTGCTCTCGAGTGTATGGGTGTGCGAGATATACGTAATATTAATAATACGCCATCATCAGCGCTTGAAGGACGCCACCTTAGCTTCGCGGGCGCTTCACGATGCCGCTCACGCGTCGCGTTTATGCCGGTGGGCCCCTCGTTCGCCGGTCGCTATCTCTTTCGTGTCGTAAATCGGTCTCGTTCTTTACTGCAGTATCTTAAAGCGCGTGCCTCCTGCGGTGCGATCATCGGTGTGATCAATATAGTACTCCACGCGGTGGCGGTCACTGGCCGCACACTGTGGAAAACGCACTTTATGCTGCTGTTGCTCGTCGTTCTGCTGGACTGTCGATGAGCTGTGCGTGGGTGCACGCCAGGACAATGGCGCCAGCAGGACTCTCAAGGTCTTCCGGGGGAAGCGAAATGGGTTTGCTGATCGCCCAGCAGCCCAGCGGCCGCCCTGTCACGATGCTTTAATTAAGCGTACAGAACAGTAAACAGAACACAGAACCGGAGCCCAACAAGTCCTTCCTGCGGGCAGACCGGGAAGCCGGTTCTTACATGGTTCTCCTGTTGCTGCTGCGGCCATTGCATCGAAAGGGAAACTTCTCTTCCGGGAATGAATGATTCCCATTAACTGGTCTGTGTCGGGTATGGCAGGGATCAGTTCAGTGCGGTGAATCGTCGGTGCATCGGTGCCAAAGTGGACGTCATTTATCAGGTGCGGGCCGGGGCAGCAGCACATTGTCCAGTAAGTGCTGTTCTACCACCACGCGATCCTGCAATCGCAGTTGCCTATGGCAAAAAGGAGTAACTATCTCGAACAGTGATTGACGAGAAAGTGAGACGCGGTCCGGAACGGCCACACACATAATGAAATGTCGTTTGGTCCGTTTTGTTGGATGGAGATCCTTTTGCACATGGCGTGTTGGTTACGGTGTGTCGAGCACTGTAAAACGCCATCGAGATGCGTGTAACGCGACTGTCACGCTGGTAAATGTAAATCAATTTCAATGGCGCAAGATTTATGTTGCACTTTAGGCCACAGCCGGCAACGGGGACCGGGAGGTAGAGATCTGCAATCAGTGCTATTTTATTACTTTATCTGCTTGTTTACCACCATTATTCGATTCACTTCTTTCATCTTCTTGTATCTTATTTTTTCCCGCTGTTTCTTCTTGCTTGCATGCGCTAGTTTGCAATGCTAGACAAGATGATTCTCGGGTGTGGCCATCCGTCTGTCCGACCGATGTCTGTTTCAACCGCAGCACAATGCAGGCTGCCAGACACTTTATTCGGAATATATTTGTGCAAATAATACCAATTAACCATCGCAGCGCAGGGTAGTGCGCGTCAGGATGAATGCGAACCATTACTGCCTTGTGGAAGTGCATTACTTACCGGCAAAGCCATTTAACGTTCGCGGGGGTTATTCACACTTGCACATCCCGTCCGGTGATGCTCAACTGGCTGTATCCTTGGAGAAAGGCATTGAATTGGTTATCTGATCTTAGCCAAGCGAGTCTGTGGTGCAGGATTGAGCGAATGTGCACGTTAGCGTCTTTGCTAATTCACTGTCGAATGGACTTGCTAATCTAAATCCACAGGATTTTATGTTCTGGCTTGATCATTTGTTATTTACTTTTCTTTAAACATTCGATAATTGTCATTGGTGACCATATGGAACCTGATTTTGTAGACAGAATGTATCAATTCAAATTTTAAAATTGTGAATTTCAGTTTCTCAGTACTTGGTTTTTGTTCAGGAAGGTATGTATCTGGCATTGCATAACGAATAAACTATAAATAAAATAAAATCCCTAAGCTTATCAAGAATGAAATCAAAATTTTATATTTGAACTGGAAGCCAACATTTTAATTGCCGCAAAAGAAAAACATATAGTACGTGAATTGCAATGTGTTTCATAAATTAAGAGACAAATACATGAAGGATATTGAATCGTTGTCTGTTTAAAAATTGATTAAATATTCAACGATCTGCATGCAAACTAGTCGGTTCCAGTAGTTTATCATATTCTTTTTCTGTCTTTTTCTGTTCAATTATAACATTCTGCTTCTTCTAAAATTGAATAAAATATTTTAAATCAGGATAAATATTCAAAATATTTAAAAAGCAGCGATATTCGATGACGAAATGCAACCGATCACAGTTTTGCAGCATTACTCAACCACAATCAGCTTCTGAGCCGCTTACGTATGCAGTTGCACACCATTTGCTGACGGCAAAGACGGCAAAAAAACGCACGAACCACATGGAAGATGACCGATCTCGATCGCCTCAAACGAGTGCCGGCGAGTTCTCGTGTCCCGTGCCTTCCCCGACCGTTCGAAAGGGCTCTCATGTGCAGCGGCTATGGCGGCTGCAGCAGCAGCAGCAGCACTTGTCTGCTCAATGCACCCGAGCCGGCGGCTCAAGGCCAAGATATCGAGACGGTGCCTGCGCTGTGGCAAAGTGTGGTCGGCAGCCGGTATCGATGGAATCCCAACCCCTGGAACCTTGCCTGGTGTACCACCCCATTCGCCCCTAACGAAGTGCCGAAGAATGGCGCGAAGCAAAGAAGCATGCAGGCGTATGTTTGCCCATCCGTCTGCACCGACGATGCGACGATGCCAACGACCAGCCAGCAAACAAAGTAGCGCCTCCCTCTCTCCCTCCCTGAAGTGGAGTGCCATTCGATTTGCGGTTGGCAAAAAGGGTTGGCAGACTTTTCAGATCGGACTGCTTCACGAGGTTGCTTGAGTCATCGAACAGCGCAGTTCGATAGCTGTCTAGGTAAAGTGGAACTCAACGAAATTCTACTAAATGTTTCATTAAACGAAGTCAAATATCATGAAAAATGTTAAAGAAAAAATGGAAAAATGTCGACAGCTGAAAGACAGAGCTGAAAGCGACAAACATATTAATAGAGGAAGGATAAGACGCAGAGAATTTCACAAAAAATTAGGTTAATTTTCATACAATTACACACCCGGCAAGCAGCGAGTGATGCTCACCCTTCTGTAGCACGATCAGCATGCTGATGCTCTCTGGTAAATGCCGGGCGTTGCATAATAGTTTCCGTAATGTTTCGTTGTTTCACTTTCAGGCCGTTCTTCGGCTTGGCCCTGCACATAATCACCGGTTGTGCTTCATTATCCGGGCTCCTCTTCACATTCATGGTCGAGCCGAGCCGAGACCATGTTCTCGATTGCGGGCCATGTACGCGCCCTGCACACAACTGCAAACCGTTCTATGCGGTAATGAAAAGCTATGACGCAATTGGTCTTGAGGATTTAGGAAGGATCTTATCACTCGGAGGCCAACCGCTGGCCAGTTAATGGAGCATAAATTGAGAAATAATTTGCTATTCGTTCTTTACATCCTCTGCCGTCTATATAGTCGACGGTTATCCCCTTTCTCCTGTGTCCCTTATGTACATTGACGAGAGACGTCGCGCAATCTAACCGGTCATGACCTACACAATGATGAAGCTCTAGTCTGGCCCGACCAGAAGGGATTCGATTACAAATCCTTCGCAGACAAATGCAGACGGTCCAACCAGGGGGGGGCCAACGATTGCGACTGGACGAGCCGGCGATGCTAGAAAACCGAGCAAGAAGAATCCAACAAACCCAGACATTCGGGGAAGAAGATTCCCTCCGATACTCCTTTCCTCTCTTCCCGGGCAACAAACACGCTCACGAACGGACGCTTCTGTCCTTGAGACGAACGGAACGAAGCGCGTTAAACTGCGTCGTAGACGACCTGCGTCCTGTTAGACACTGGCCCCTGCCTTCTGCCGAATACTCCTGGCAGCGCTCAGCTAGCGGGACCGCTTGCTTCCTTGTTCCACGCACATGTATTTCGAGTCGAGTCCTTCACGAGCTACCCCTAGCAATCCTGCTACGTGTTCGCGACTACGAGATTAGTTTGAGCGTCGCAAGACGTGCTTACCAGGATACCGTCAGGGGGGGGGGGGGGCAGGGACGAGGCCAGGATTCTAGACACATTCACCGGCGACCATTGGGGACGTGATGATGTCGCACTGCTCGGTTTCAATTCGCCTTTTCGTATCAAGTGAGAGAGCGAGAGAGAGAGAAGGAGATGTCGCAGGATGCCAGACTCGGTGCTCCTCGGTGGTTCACCTGTCAGTCTGCCTTGGCTGCCGGTATGGTACCATGGTTTGCCCCTTTTCCGTTTTTTTTCTTCCTTTAATCGCTAACCGCTTGTCTAGACGGAGCGTTGTTGAGCGACAAGAAATGGAACGAAAACGGATCACGGAAAAGGGGTCATTTTTAGGAATCGTGGCGATGACAAAGGACACATGTTTCTTGCAGTGAGTACTGGATCAATGACAGTGGTGTTGATTTGAATGTTTCGTTCTCGACTAACGCCATCTAGATTATGAGCACCTCGCGGCAATTAATTGAGGATTTCCTAAAGGAATTGATGAAAAGATTATTATGAAAATCCTATTGGTAATCTGCATCATTATGCATTCCGCGATACATCGCCCGATACGCGAACGGAAATGATTTCTCGTGGCAGTCGATAGACGTCCGGTGTAGAACCGCCGGACTCCGGGCAAACGGAAAAAAGAAAGAAAGCAACCGAGGCCAATACAAACAACCAGCAACAACTAACAAGAAGAAGATCTTTCTAAGGTCACCCGACGAACCGCGCCCAGGGTTTTTTGGCGAGCTGCCCGTCTTGAGACCGTCACAAAGGAATGAATGAATTTGGATGCGTCTACCACCGCCACCATTGCCACCATTGCCACCACTGGGAGACGCCGTTCCGATGCATGTTCTGGCACAAGTTTTCGGTTCGGAATCTGGCCGCCGGAATGAACCAGAAAAAAGGGACCACCGTCAATTTCGCTCTTGTTTAAATGATTGAACCCGAGGGGCCTCCAAAAGCGACACTCGCTGCAGTCTGTCTGCGCTTATGCTTTTGGGTGTCCGCGTGTATGTGCGCAGGAGACCGGTCTCGTCACAGTGCGGTGCCATAATTAATGGTTTGCCAAAATTCTCATTTCCAAACCAAAAACCTAAAATGAAAAAAAAACGAGAAGATAAAAAAAAACCATCGAAAAAGGTTTCTTCCAGCGAAACGCGACGGCGAACGGTCCTGGGAAACGATGGATGGGAAGATACCGATCGTCTGGGCTTCGTGGCCGTGGTGATGGTCTGTCTGTCCTGTTGGTGGTGGTGGTGGTGGTGATGGGGAGGGAAACCGTTTAAGCGAGTTCAACTCTTTCTTGTCTTATTAACGTGAGGCAGCTTCTTTAACGAGTGGATTAGACGCTCCAGACGGTTAGAAGCTGAAGCAGAGGAAGAAAAAGATTAAAAACATCCTTGGCGCGCTGCTTAGATGCGCCGGATGTGTGTGGCTGTGTCTGGTGGTTCTTTGTTTTGTGGTGCTTTCGGTTTGGTCCCGAGAGTTTTATAACCTCCTCGTTTTTGGCATAAAAAAGCGCATCGACACGTGGTACGGCAGCGCATTGGATGCATCGGAAAGGAATGAACTAGAAGAAATGCTCCGACGGTCTCTCCACAAGCCAAGTGTCCTTACTCTGAGGCAGGCACGAGACGCGTTAGCATCTCTCAGCCAGCATTCGGCCGCGACGGCGACGGTGGCGGTCGTTGCTCCATCGTTTTATGGATGCACACACATTCGACAGATTCGCGGCGGGTTGCACATGCTCATCGCGCGGACAGATGGATGTTCAGCATGCATCCGTCCGTCCGACCGTCTGGGGTCACGATTTATGCGACAACAAAGAATATGACACGATGGATTTGATGCAGGGCTCACCGTGCCGTAGCGTTGGTCTGGCCTAGTCGCGACTGCTTGATGATGCGTTCCATCCGTTTGTTTGACAGGAAGTAAACGAAATGACTTAATTTCAGTAAAGAAAAACATAAAAAATCCTATGGGCATTTGGGTTTAACGAGGCACCAAACACAATTGAAAAGAATGGGTTAATGGTCGTTTTTAATTGCTAGAGTTGCAGGACCATGATATTTGGTCTGTAATTTAAACTCTTTGGATTTTATCAAAACACGGCACCATTTTTTTTGTCATTTTAAGGTATAATAAATTGCCTCCACAGCGCAATAATTTCTAATTTTAGCATACTTTTTATAGCGTTGAAATTATCGAATTTTACAGGGAATTTTAATGAAAATGGATGCTAAAGCAATTGTTTTCTGATTTAAGCCCATAGTGGTTATGCCCCAACACAAAAAAATGTGAAAACTGGCTTCAAAGGTTTAGATAAAGGTAATCCGAATTCTTCTTAATTTTTCTCTCTGAATACTACTTGTTTAGTTGCTAAAAATATTGATCGCAAATCACCAACTTCTTGATGAAAGTATTCAAAAATGAGTAATTGACTGAATTGCTTCTGAATTGAAAATTAAAGGTTGGATAGTCCTTTCGACACGGAATTCAAAAACTGCCTGAAAGATTAAGTGACCATCAATGGGCAGTATTTTTTTTACATATATAAGGACGGACGAGCCTTATGTTTATGAGCAGTAATTTAATTAATGTAATTATTCTTTTGGTTTTGAAAACAAATGTTTATGCTGGAGTAAAAAAAAAATTCTAATGCAGAGACCAAAGACAGGAAATCATAAATTAGATTTTTTGTTAAACTCACGCTCAAGTATTTCATGTATTTCATGTATGAGTACTGCTATGCCCCTCCACATGACTCCGATGGCGCTTCAAAAATGCATGCAATTGCACTTGTCTCTGCTGTGGGCCACGGTGACGGCAATGGAGGCGCCAGGCACCTCGTGGCACAACAACAACAACAACGGCACAGCAAGCGGCAATAACAATGTAGTGACAACATACACGACGATCACCATAATGCCCGTCTAATCAGCGAGCGGTGCAGTGCAAAGCAACGGATTCAACTGTGCGCGTTTGTGCTTCATGTTTATGCGCTTTGCATTGGCCGCATTGCTGCTTCCCCCATGTGGCGTCGATGACTCGGCTCGGTGGAATCACGGTTTTGGCACAAGCGCACCCTCTTTCTCTCTTTTTTATGTTGTTTCAACACACACCAAGTCACACAGACACACGAGTGTGATGCGCTTCGTTCTGCATCTCGCTTTTGCGCTCTGCTCTGCTTTTTGCCAATCCTTCTTCTGCGTAGAACCCAACCCCCAGAACGCCAGCACGCCACTCGCATCGCACTCACATGCTGCTTGTTACGTATCCGTGCCCCCGATTCGTCTTTTGTTGTTCCCCCGGCATGCTCGTTCGGTCGCTGCGTTCCAGGGCCAAGAGGCCCGAACCCGAAAACCCCGATCCTCGCATCCTCGCCTGCGCTGCGTCGCTTCTCCGCCCCGCTGCTCCGTCTGCTGCGTTTGTGATCACCCTTTTCCATCCGTTCCTGCTGCTGCTGCCTGCTGGAAAGTCCGATGCGTATTCTGCCGCGTGTGAGCGCCTGTATCCATCCGTAACAGACCATCATCATCATCATCATCATCATCATCATCATCACCAGCAGCAGCAGCAGCACCACCACCATCATCATCGCCATCGTCGTCGTCGGTAACGTTCCACGGCGAGCGTGCTGTCGAGCGACAAAGAGGAAATGGTTCGTCGTCGACTTCGCCATCGGAAGGGGGTGCGTGAAATGCAGAGCGCCAGACAGAAAGAGAGAGAGAAAGAGAGAGAGAGGCAGAGAGACGCTGTTCGGCATCGGAGTTCAGTGATCGGAACAGATTGACCTTGACGATATATCGTATGCAAAATGTTATGCACCCGCCGCCGCCGCCGCCGACGACGACGACGACGGGTGCGCCATGTGCAGCCATGTGCTCGCTGCTGCACCGCTTGCGGCGACATTTGACAGCGAAAAGCCGCTTGGTGCTAGATGCTTGGTGATTGTGTGTGTTTTGTGAACGGCCGCTACCATTGCTGCATTTTGCTATTCGAAGATCGCAGTGAGTGTGCTGACGTTTTTTCATTCTAAAGAAAAGATTTAACTAAAATGCCGAGCAATGTTTGAATGATTTGAAACCTAATGTGATGGGCACGAGAACCAACGAGATCCCTTTGCCCTGTTTGCTTGCTCTCGCACTAAAGAAGAACGCGCGTTCTAATTGCTCTCCCAATGGCCACCATTGCCCTCGATGCCAGACGAGCTCTTCGATTTTGTGCGCGCCATTTTTCTCCCCGCAAAAAAAAACACCCTTCCAGTGGCGTCTTGGATTGTTGGGGCTGGGGTTTTGTTTACCAGACGCAATCACCACATGGAATACAGCCGGGAGGGGTTCGGCGGCAAATTCCACGAACCCTTCCCACCTTCCAATCCCGGTCTCCTGCCCGTCTGTCCGCCGCCATGGCGTGCATCTTCCGGTTCTCCCGGTGTTCGTTTCCCGCTTTTTCGGCGTTAGTTATCGCGTCGCGGTCTTTACTCATGGTCGACGGAAGAGCGGACGGTGAAGAAGCCACGAAGACGGCAAAATTTTGGCTGGCTGGCCAGTTTAGAAGCGCGTGGCGTGGCGTGCTCGATTATGTAATGTCGGTCGTTCGCTCGTTGGTGTTGGTACCGCACGCACGCACGCACGCACGCACGCACACGATGCTATCTTTCGGTTCGGTTCGGATGGCGTTCCTTGACCTTTCGCCGACATGCTTGGGCTGGCCTGGCCTTCGAGATCGGGACGGGACTCATATAATCGCTGTACGACCATTTACCCCTTGTGGCTGTTTTGTGGAGGTTTAGACATTCTCGCCTCTCCTGTTCGTGCTACTGGTAGCCGTCCTTTGAGGGGTCCTTTTTTGGCGGTCGCGGTGGAACTCAGGAAACACGGCCGGTGCCGACCACGAGTTGTTGGATATATGCGGCAGGAAAGGTGGTATCCCAGAGGTATCCAACCGGTCGAGGCAATGAACCGTGGGATCCGTGGGAACCGACAGATTGACTTCCGAAAGGGTCACACCGGAAGGTAATGTTCTGGATGAAAGACCATCGACGTCCGCTATCACAATGATGCACGTTTTTCGGTGAGGTGCTTGTGCTATGCATCGACATAGAAGCGATTTATAAAACTCACGGCAATCAAATTTAACGTGCTAAAATGCGGAAAGTGGTTCATACCTTCTAGTTCAGATAAGAAATTCAATAATCTTCCAGCAACTCCGGAACGATTGTCAGATATTTTTTGATATTAAAATGACAAAAACGATTCACCTGATTACTCGCAAGGGACTTGAGCGGAGCACATTCCAACCCGTCTCATGTCATCGGACAAATCGGCTTCGTTCGCACTCGAGTTCCGAACAAGTGAACTCTCCTGCGAACCAACAGATGTGGGAAGAGTGAGGGATGCAATTTTTGGGGGCACATTTTTATGCCACCACAAGTTCATAGCCCTCGTTCGCGCGCGCACGCTCTTTCTCTATCTATCTCGCTGTTGGCTTTATTTGTGCGAGAAGCACAGAAGGTAACGATGCACTTTGAGAACGGCCTGACTGGTGCAACGTTGCAGCTAGGCGGAACCATTTGATAATGTTTGTTGCACAATTAACGAATTGGGGACAATTTTTAGGCACGTACCCGGCGTCTTACCGTAGTTGCTTAACGATCGAATACCAATACTAACGAATACCAAGATAAAGCTGGAGATTTTTAATATAATTTAAGATTATTGCAATTACCATTTCCATAAAATAAGTTACCTTCTGCGTAAGTAGTCAAAATCGTTATTATCCACAAATATCCCGAACATCGTTTGGTTGACAAGTGTAAGCGATCGGGTTGGTTGTTCCGTATACGACGATCGTAATCGTACAGCAGCAGCAAACGATAAACAGAACCGAATACGAATTCAAACCAACACAGAGACGTGATGCTCACGAGAAATGGGGTTGCGACGCTGCTGGACTAGGGGGCTGCTGGGAAAGGGATATTGCGCATTGAAGTCTGTCGCGGCATCGCGTCCCAAAAAACCATTCTTGCCACGCTGCGGACGTGACCATTGACGCGTTGTGTTGCGATTTTCGTCTGGCTCCAGTCTTTAGCGTTAAGCGAGGGTTTGCGCTGAAGTCTGGCAGACTTTTGCAAAGCATTATGCCAATACACAAAAGGGAGCGCAATCGCTCGGTAAACGAAGAACACACTCAACAACAATGGTGAACGTTCTGCGAGGATCATTACATAACCCGGGCAGCATCGATGGTATTTGGCAGCATCACATCGGTGCCGCGGTGTTTCCTGGTGTATGCGTGTGGTTCCATCGAAATATCCTAAAAATATAAATATCAGAACTAACCCCTTTTTTGCGTTCGAAATGATGGTCCGTATTTCGTGTCCTTTCAAGTCTCGCCAGTAGGGGAGCGCGTTCTCGTTCCACCGGGTCCCTTGTGTCAATGCGTTTGCGTCTGTCTAAGGCGGAGCCGTTTGTCTGGTCTGGTCGAGACGCAAGGGAACCGGGAGTCTTCTGTCCCGTTAGCCACCCATGTTGTTTGTACTTCTTTTTTTAAGCAATCTTGAGCGCCAAACACTGTATGGGATGCTTAAGGAAGACGCTTTTTGGCACTACTTTGGCTTGCTCTTGGAGAGTTGCAAAGTCCACACCATTGGAACCATTTTTCGGAATGTCGGTTGAGCTGTGCATATAGCCTGTGATTGCTGTTCGCGGAACAAATAAGCTCTTCCAGCACGGCCGCTCATTTATCATGTAGTTACATCATTCCGTGTCATATTGCAACAAATGCGCACCGCCCGCTTATCGTGCGACCCACGATGTCGGACTTTCGGTTGCCGGGTGAGATGTTTCGTTTTTTTTCCCCGTTTTAGATGCACTTGTTGTTCGCTCACGGCGAGATAGGCAACTGCAACTGCAAATCGCTATCAGGTTATTACGCAAGCAACACAGCAATGTCAATGAACGATAAGCAGTTTGGCCGCGTCATGCCTGCCATTTTCGGCAGATTTTTTTGGGCAACGGTACAACATATGGAGAGCTGCATCGTGATAAGCACGTTCTGAAATTACCCTTACATCGCGTCGTGACACGTAGTCTACTATCGCGACCTTTGATTTTCTAGCAACCAAAATGAGAACAATGTACTGTGTATTTTATTGTTCGTTTAAGGTTCGTATGAATGGCGAATTTGAGCAGATTGAGTGATGAAGCTGTTTTGCGGCCTTTGAGACCATAGAGTGAAGCGATCTGTTGTCGTTCTGTCCAGAAACCCGAAAAAAGAATACAGAAATACAAAAAAATGGTCATAATAATTTCAATAATAACTCAAAGTTTAGATATCTAATGAAAAGTGTATCTTTATTCCTAGGTTGATCGTGCTGCTTTTCCCATGCTGTATCGCTTTCGATTTTTTGTGCAAAAATTTCTGCGATTTGATAAATTATAATCCTAGAAGAGACGGAACGTTCATGTTTAAATATGCTTCAAACGATAAGAGTATCGTAATAAACAATCTCCAGTCACCAGAAGTCGGTGATGAGCTATTGGATTACTATCCCTGGACTCGGTTAACCATCATAGAATCACCTCATGTTAGACGGTTGCACGTAACGCGGAATAGTAAGTTGACCGAACTTTCAATTAGTAAGACGGGAGTGTCCTCAATAGAGAGTGAGTTGAACGGAAACCTTCGAGATCTTTTTGTTGCGGCCAGTCCCGTGAAATCGATTTCGCCTTCCATAGTCAATCTTATACATCTTGAAGTATTAGCCATCGATGAAGGATTAGTGCGTGAGCTAGATTTGGGTGTGTTTTGTGGATTACAGAGTTTAAATGTTTTGTATTTACGTATGAATAAAATCAAATCTATCATATCTAGGGCAAAAAGCGCATCATGTCGGCTAGCTATGTCTCAAGTAAATGTAGCAAATAATTTCATACAGGTTCTGAATCTAGAGTTGTTCAATCGATGCGATAACCTTAATAATCTTGAGCTTTATACCAATAAAATAGAATTGGTGACCGGTAGCTTTGTAAATAACGCCATCAAGAGTATTAATTTGTGTATGAATCGTATAAAACAAATGAATTTGTGTCAATGGGAAACACCATCACTAGTGGAATTGAATCTGAATGCAAACTTCCTGGCAGCTATGCCGACGTGTATCGACAAAATCAAGAGCTTAGAAACTGTTAGAATGTCGAATAACAATCTTACTCATCTAGACAGTAGTTGGTTGGAGGGATTAGACAATTTAAAATTCTTTGGTTTAAGCAGAAATAATTTAGCGAGCGTAACTCTTCCTAGCTTTCCCAAACAGCTCGAATATTTGGATTTGGCTGGAAATGGATTGAATGTCGTCAATTTGTTGTATGTTGTAGACTCAAAAGTATGCGTTCGACTGGAGGTTGATGTGTGTAGTTCTTTCAATGTATCTGGATCATCTTAAACATGCATTACTGAAAACAAATTAATAAAGATGTGTATTTGTCGTGTATCAATAATCAATTTATACGCTTGTTCCATTGTAGAAATATATATTATTTGGCACATGATCTGATATTAAAAAAAAAACAAGAAATACCAAATAAATTTTTATCATAATACTGTCTTTTGTGCTTAGTAATAACACATAGCTTAGGTATCTAACGAAAAATATGTTTTTATTCTTAGGTTGATGGTGCTGCTTTTCCCATGCTGCGTCGCTTTCGATTTTTTGTGCTGTACTTTCTGCCATTTACGAAATTATAATCCTAGAAGAGACGGAACGTTCATGTTTAAATATGTTCCACACAATACGAGTCTTGAAATAAACAACCTTCAGTCTGCAGAAGTCGGTCATGCGCTATTGGATTATTATCCCTGGACTCGGTTGACCATCATAGAATCACCTTACGTTAGACGATTGCACGTATCGCGCAATAGTAAGTTGACCGAACTTTCAATTAGCTGGACAGCAGTGTCCGCAATTGAGAGTGAGTTGAATGAAAACCTTAGAGAACTTTCTATAATGGGCAATCGCGTGAAATCGATCTCGCCTTCCATAATCAATCTTATACACCTTGAAATATTAGTCATCGATGAAGGATCACTGTGTGAGCTAGATTTGGGTGTGTTTTGTGGATTACAGAGTTTAAATGTTTTGTATTTACGTATGAATAAAATCAAATCTATCATATCTAGGGCAAAAAGCGCATCATGTCGGCTAGCTATGTCTCAAGTAAATGTAGCAAATAATTTCATACAGGTTCTGAATCTAGAGTTGTTCAATCGATGCGATAACCTTAATAATCTTGAGCTTTATACCAATAAAATAGAATTGGTGACCGGTAGCTTTGTAAATAACGCCATCAAGAGTATTAATTTGTGTATGAATCGTATAAAACAAATGAATTTGTGTCAATGGGAAACACCATCACTAGTGGAATTGAATCTGAATGCAAACTTCCTGGCAGCTATGCCGACGTGTATCGACAAAATCAAGAGCTTAGAAACTGTTAGAATGTCGTTCAATAATCTTACTCATCTAGACAGTAGTTGGTTAGAGCCGTTAGAAAATTTAAAAGTCTTTACTGTAAGCGGAAATAATTTAGCGAGCGTAACTCTCCCAAGCTTTCCCAAACAGCTCGAGTATTTGGATTTGACGGGAAATGGATTGAATGTCGTCGATTTGTTGTATGTTGCAGATTCAAAAGTATGTGTTCTACTGGAGTTTGATATGTGTAGTTTTTTTAATGTATCGGAAGCATCTTAAACATACATTAGAAAGGAGTTAATCTAATAATACTGAGAATGTTACACAAAGTGCGAATGATTGATTTTTTGTTATTTCATTAATGTTTGTGTCAAAAGAGCTAGCAAATGCTATTGAGGTGACACTGGGAAAAACGTGCGAAAGAACTGAAAACAAAATTAATAAAGATGTTTATTTGTCGTGTATCAATATTCACTTCATATGTGCAAAGTGTTTCTATTGAATGAAATACTTCCTGATAGTAAATATGGTACTTAGAGTGTTGCTGATGTTTTACTCTTGTGTTATTTGCTCGGCTGAGCAATATGCTGTTTTTGTCGCAGGATATTTTATTATAAATGGAGAATAAAACGATGTGCATAGTCAATATGCCATCATGTCTTTGTTTTCGAAATTAACTATCCGAATCAATTCGCGGTAAGTATTCTGGTCATATGGTAAAATTATAAATTCTAGAGTTAGATGGTCAGATACCATTAAAGTGCGATTATTGTATGGAGTATCAAAAGAGTGAGATGGTTAAAACTACCCGAACTGAGGTAGTGATAGTTTGATATTTGCAGCTGACGGTTGAAGTTATTTTCGATTGGGCGTGAAGCGTGTTGCCAACGGTTATTTTGTGTCCTGCGAGTAATGTTAACGAAAATGTAAGTAACGAGCTACAATGAATATGTAAGAAATGAGTAGGAAAATTATTAGTCACACCTCACGATGGGATTTATGGTGATTGCTTGCTTAGATATGTAATGGAATGTATGCTTTTATTCCTAGGTACAGCTTAATCGCTCTGCTTTTGCCGTTCAGCGTTGCTTTTGAATTTTTTTGCAAAAAATTCTGCGTACTGACAAATTACAACCCTGTAAGAGATGGGACGTTCATGTTTAAATATGTTCCAAGCAATAAGTTGCTCGTAATATTGAACCTTCAATGTCCGAATGTTGATCATGAACTATTAGATTACTATGCCTGGCCTGATTTCTTTGTCAGGGAATCGCCCGATGTCAGACGATTGCATGTATCGCGGAATAGTAAGTGTACCAGCATTCACATTTTCAGAACAGGATTATCGTCGATTGATTGTGAGTTGAATGAAAATCTTCGAAATCTGAGTATAGTGTTTAGTCCCGTGGAATCGATCTCGCCTTCCATAAGCAATCTCATACATCTTGAAAATCTAGAAATTTTTAAAGGATTAATCCGTGAGCTAGATTTGAGTGTATTTTGCAGTTTAGGAAATTTAGAACATTTGAGCATACGTAAGAATAAAATCCGATCTATCGTTAGCAGAGTAACGAGTTCATCATGTAGGCTGGCTATGATTGATGTAGAATTAGTAGACAATTTAATACAAGTTCTTAATTTAGAATTGTTCAATCGTTTCGACAACCTTAATAACATCATGATTAGTAGCAATAAAATAGAACTGGTGGCTGGTAGATTTGTGAACAAAGCCATCAAGAGTATTAACTTGAGCATGAATCGTATAAAACAAATGAATTTGTGTCAATGGGAAACACCATCATTAGTCGAATTGAATTTGCATTCAAACTTCTTGTCAGTTATGCCGACGTGTATCGACAAAATCAAGAGCATAGAAGTAATTACAATGTCGTTTAATTATCTTACTCACCTTGACAGTAGTTGGTTGGAGCCATTAAATAATTTAAAAAGGTTTGTATTATATGGCAATGAGATTGTTAACGTAAATCTTCACAGATTTCCCAAACAGCTGGAGTATTTAGATTTAAGTGAAAATCCGCTCCATTCCGTAGATATGTATAACGTTTCACTTTCAAAATTTTGTCTGATACTAGTAGATCATGTTTGTAGTCCTTTGCGCGTATCATATATCACAATGCACTAGATACTAGGGGATCTCCGACAGTATTATTGTTGAATAAATACGAGGATTGTTTATGATATCCGTGTGATGAATTACAGACGTAGCCATAGTTATTCAAAAGATAGTAATAATATATAAATTTAGAGAGCCCTGGGAGCTCGTATTAGCTATAGACTTAAACTAGGGGTTTTTATTCAGAACGCGGTGGAGCGCTATTCTCATTCGTGGCTTTCCTCGTGGACATTTCAATGTTTTTTTGTATCCGCGCCTCCATGCTTAGTTAGCCGTTTTTTCTCGAGTGTATGAGGAAGGCAGGATGAACAGGACGATCGGGTGTTGCTGAGAACGTCCCACCTGTGGACGAGGGAGACAGGACGATCTTCCCGATCGTCCCGGTAATCTCGTACACACGAGACAAAATGGCTAAATAAGCATCCTTATTCATGCGGTTGTGTAGACAATTCAGTGGAATCGATTTAGTGGAATCAGTCCAAAAGAATTAACTATGAATATGAGTTTTGAGCTCATGTGATATGCATAAAAAGCATACGAGCTCTAATTCGATATTTCGTCAAACGTTTGCGATAACTGAGATATGCTGGATTTCACTAGCAAGCACATTGATTTCGCTGTGGTATAGAAAAGAATCCGCGAGCGCGCCAGGTAGATACAATCAATAGCTTAGCTTATCAGCTAGGAGTGGGAGTGGGATCTCCCGCAACCGAGCACCTGATTGATTCGGCATGTTATCCGTCCATCTTACTCGCATCAAAACGTGTTGGTTAACCGCGTCGCTCCCAACACACTCTGCGGATGCTAATGGCTGTCTGTACCGTGGTTCGGCAGTCAGTGAGGGAGGCAGAAATGAAATGCATATTGATTGGTAGAATATTTTCATCCCATTGTGATTCCTGAACTGTTGAATGTCAACGTGAAATGAGCGTCAACGGTTACAGTTTTATAGCGAGCAGCTTTTGCACACCACCCAATTTGCCCATTTGCCTTGTCTGTCGCAAAGTGGAAGCCCTTCATCAAACCCCCGGGCAAAACACGCGGCGAACGAAACGGCTTCTTCATATGTCAAACATGTCACGTGGCTCCATCCGGCTAATGTCTGCCATGTTCCTGCTTCACGAGGGATGTAGCTTCCATGAAGACTCAATTTGAGGAATGTCTGCAGTGATTCGTTTGAGACCGTGACCGTACGTCGTACGCACCCGCCCGTGACGCAACGTGACCGATGCTGGTGGACATTTAGGATGCTAATTAGGTGCGATAAATGCAGGTTTACTACACACCGGGAATTGAGAGCGCAACGGAAGTCGTTGCTATTGATTACATAAGCAATGATGACCGATGGAGAATCGATCTGTTGCAATCGATTGCACCGGAATTGGCGAGTGCAATGTGATGCGAATTGCGTCGAACGGAACAGTTCGAGGGCAATGCATAGTCTGAAAAAGGGATGGACCATTGAGGCAGGAGAACATCGTCGAAGTGCATCCTGTTGCTGCTGCCGGATAGTGAGCACGATGTGATGTGTTTGTGGCGGACTTGCGAACCAGCCGCAGCACGAGGCCCAAGGATTTCGGATCGAATCCAAGCCACTGGTACGCGTGAACTCACCGAACGGTCACGTGGAACTGCCACGTGGAAGCGGTCACTAGCACAACCGGCGCTCCAACACCGAAAGGTAGCTCGTGTGCTTCAAAATTGTATTGCCACCGATGTCGGGTAATCTTGCACGCGCCACGCGCAACCCCGCTTCCAGCCGTTTACCTTCCACGGTTCCCGGAACGCTCTCTTAGTGGATGTCGACGATGAGGCCGCGCAAAACGCGAGTTCGACGCAGAGCAGTGCAGTACACGGTGGTGGGTTGGATGGAGTGGAATAGTGTGGTCGGTAAACGCGACACGAAACACTGTCGTCGCCGTGGCCATCGTCCTCGTCGTTGTAGTGATCGTCTTGGATCCGCTCCCGATCTACCAGCGTCATCGAGCTGTGCTAAGCATTATGCAATTTGATGGCTAGAGCGTCACGGGGCCCGGTCGGCGTACCCGCGTGCTCCCTGCTCTGATAGTTTGTATCAGCCACTTCTGAACCTGGAACCGAGGGGCCAGGGAGTCGGGCTTGGTGTTGCTGGCTGTTGCTAGCGATTGCGCAAAGGGCACGATGCGATGCGCACAATCGAGCAATCGCGCACACGTGTCGTCCGCTGATAATTGAATCATCTTTCCTTCCCCTTGTACGGCGAGGTCGCCACTTGCTTGCGGTGTCACACCTCCATCGCACTCGCTATCAGATGCTTGCGAGATGTTATCTTTCTTTCCCTCTCTCGCGCGCGCGCGACGTCACCAGTTAGTTGAGCGTGTTGGTTGGGTGATAAACTGTGTATCCGAGCACAGTTGGTGCAATGGCTAGCGGATTCTCAAAAAGGTAGAATATTGCCAGTCATCGAATGTGGCCAACGGAACGTCAACAACGTTCTGTTCTTAAACCCATACTGCTTCTAATACTGACCGCGTCGATGAAGATGTCGTAACTTGTTTACGCGAGATTAGCATCATGGAGAGTGGATCAAGCACTATAGACATCTGCTACCGGGTTTTTCACGCTAACATTTAAAGAATCTGACAACGTGAGCCACTCTATTGTGCGCTATCCTTTCCAAAAGCGGTGAACGTATGAAACCGATCGAAAGAATGGTCTCCGACTTTGGGCTTTACGATTTCGAATGGCAATGACGTGTACGGATCGGGTCGTTTATCAATACAAAAAAATAAAATACCGCGTTACTTCCTGCACTACCAAGTACGGTCGATTTCGATCACGTTTCATGATACTTACATAATCGGAACTGATTGTTTGGTAGCCAGTGCCGATGAGTTCTGGGAGTGGTTCATCTTCACGGGGATCCTCGGATGCCAGCAAGCGATCGAGTTTAAACATAACAGAAGGTATCGTGATAGACAGTGTGACCCGTGCGGCCTTCGCTGAACGGAACCGTGGGCTGGCTGGCAGACCGGTGGATGGTCAACGAACGAATTAAGGTCATGATCGTTGGATTCGACCGCGGGCATTCGGACGCACGCGGGATCGGGGATGGCATATGTAATCGGGCGAATGGTGAGGCATCGTTAGCACTTCTCTTGGTGCGATAACGATGGACAGCGATAGTATCGTTAACTATCGTAAGTATGATGACAAATCAAGTGACCAAAGAGCTCGTGGTCTGCGGCGGTTTGCTCGCGATTAGCGAATGGTGTGCGTGAGGATATTGAAGTGAACTGCTATCGAGCAACTGGGATGCACCAAAACGGTTCCCAAAAGTTCACTCGGTGTCGCATTCTAGGGAGCTTGTTTATTATACAAAATCGTTACTGAGTAAATAAAAAAAAAAAGCGACTGTGGATATATCTCCTTCAACCCACAATGGAAGGTACGGGTTGGGCTAGTGTATGCTTTATGACACTTTTATGGTAATCAAGCGATCGCTAACCGAATATTATTACACTTTCTAAATCCACACAAACGCTTTCTAATATCGCCATTCTGTCTCGGGTGTGTGAGTTACCAACGTTTTATGATAAACATTTGGAGGTTTCCTAAAAGAGAAAGTGTTTAATGTGTGGCCGGCTGGAATGCAGTGTATGATGTTAACAGTAAGAAGCAGAGCAAAGTGTTCTCCTATCTGAAAGTTCTCAAACGATAAGGTTGGTTAGTAAGGGTTGTTTTGATCGATTGATCGGGGGTAAACTAACAAATGTTCTGTCATTCTACGGTTCTGGTGTTCAGAGCGTTACCTAACTAGAAGGTCACGAGCCAAAAGCATAACGATGAGGTCGGTGTTTATCAGTAGAGCATATGACGACATTCAGTTTCGTGTGGCGTGGGTATGATCTAACCAGCGGCATCTCTTGTCGCGCTTGCTAAATGACTTCAACGACTTCACAGTTAACTAACTTCTTGAGACTCAATAGCATTCCAAGACCATCCGCTTGTTGCATAATCGAACATAACCGTGTGTTAGTTGCTGTTACTTTCCGGGCTTACTAACAAATGATACGGGTGGTACTAATAATTGATTGGTTTGAATTTAGTCAACCGAGAATAGATGCCCTCGTGCAATAGTTCTAGAATATATTGCGTAGGTACATAACATTCACTAATAGCTTTTTACATAGCTTTTGATAGTGAACATCCCAAGATCCAACAGAGATAGGAACAGATGTCCGTCATAATAAACTACATTCGATTATCGGAACCAGAACCTGATGGAATTTATTGATTCTGTTGCTTCATTCTTCCACGTTGGTAAAAATACTCTCTCCATCTAAAATAGCTCGGTAATTTGATAACTTTCTTTTCTTCTCATTACACTGTAACGAGTAGAATAATTTAGAATTAGTGTAAAGTTTGTTGCAATCGCGGTGCTTCCGATATTATTCACCAGTGGTCGAATGATGCTAGAAATGCATGTTTTGAAGTAGAAATGCGTCGAGTACAATGCTATCCGACTAAAGTATCATTGGAATAGAAGTAAAAGATTCTCAAGCTTTTCGTAAGTTACTTCAAGTATGTAATGGTTCACAGGTACTGTTTGATCATGCTACTCTTCTCAATTAGTTCTGCGTTTGATTTTTTCTGCTATGATTAGGCGTCGAGGTTTGTTTTGAGGAATTACAACCCAACACGAGATGCGACGTTCATTTATAAATGTGTTCCAGGCAATTGGAGTTTGTTCAATCGCCGCGACAACCTAAAAACTGTGACTTGTGATAATAACACAATTACATTGGTTGTTAGTAGATTTTTGAACAAACCCATTAAGAGCATCGACTAAAGCAAATGAATTTGTATCAATGGGAAACACCATCTTTAGTGTATTTGAATCTGAATGTAAACCTGCTATCAACTAAAATCAAGAGTTTAAAAGTCATGAGCATGACGATCAATAAACTCACTCATTTAACTTAAAATGAACTTAACGCCGTTGATTTACCAAATGTTTCAATTTCGAAAATATGTATTCAACTAGAATCAAGTGTATGCGATTCTTTCAATAAATCTAGAACTTTCTAAACATTCATAACAAAGAAGATGATTAAATAATTGCAAAGACCCTGGATTGAATAATAAATGAAACTAAAGGCAAAGGGTAAAAGCAATTGAACAGAACATGGAGCAATCGAGCAACAGTGATTTTTACTCGGTTATCTGCAAACCTGAGCTTGATATTCTGTCTTTTGCTTTAAATTTAAAAAAATGCTATGAGTGAAGACGATACACCATAAACATTTTTGCAGTAGTTTTTACGCAATAAAAATTTAGTCGTTATGCGAGTGTCTGACCATGCATTAGGAAGTTTCATGCTTTGTTTTTTTTGTCTACATCTGATGACCATCAGTTAAATATAACTTATCGTCATTAGCCAGCATTAAAAGGCGATCATCATTGCAAGGAACCGTGCATGGGCACTTTTCTGGAAACAAATGGAATAATTCAGTATAGAGTTTGATGTCATGATAGTGCTGCCGAGGATATCCAAAAAGGAAAGAATGATTTTGGAAATGTGAGTTACGAAGCAAAAACTCTTTGTGTCGTCATATGACGCATTGAAGTGGCGTTCGAAAAGTAGAGAAAATAATTCTATTCGCTTCAGCCTTTTAATAATTACTTTCTAATTAATTAAATATTAAAATAAATTTGTGCTATAGGTGTATTTTAAAAGTACTGCTGTTTCGGATTAGTACTGCGTATAATTTTAACTGCAAGCATATTCGGTCAAGTTGTGAATTGGCGAATTACAACCCAGCACGAGATGGGACGTTCGTTTACAAACATGTGCCAGGCAATATGACACTAAGGATACTTAATCTACAGTCTTCTGATGTCGGTCATGAGCTTTTTGATAGCTTTAATGGGACGCAGTTGATCATCCAGTACTCGCCTGACGTTAAACGATTGCTCGTTTCTCAGTACAGCAAGCTAACTGAACTTTCAATTTCCGTGACAGGAATGATCTCAATAGAAAGCGAATTGAATGAAAACCTTCGGAGTTTGGATATAGTAAGCAGTTCATTGGAAAAGATATCTCATTCTATAGGCAACTTGAAAAATCTTGAAAAACTAACGATCGTGGGATGTTTGCTTCCAGAGGTAGATTTGGGTGTATTTTGCAATTCAAGATCTCTTCATACTTTAAACTTGCCTAGGAATAAAGTCCAATCCATTGTTAGTAGAATGAAAAGTACACCCTGTAGGTTCGCTATGACTAGTATTAATTTGCAAAATAATTTAATACAAGTTCTGAATCTAGAGTTGTTCAATCGCTGTGATAACCTAGAAACATTGATTATAGATAATAATGCTATTAAATTGGTTGTTGGTAGATTTGTGAACCAGGCCATTAAGAGAATTGATTTAAGCGAGAATCGTATAAATCAAATGAATTTGTGTCAATGGGATACACCATCTTTAGTGGAATTGATGGTCAATATAAACTTCCTATCAGCCATGCCGATGTGTATCAACAAAATCAAAAGCTTAGAAACCATCAACATGTCGTTCAATAATCTTACTCATTTTAATAGCAGCTGGTTGGAGCCCATGGAAAATTTGATACAGTTTAATTTACGCAATAATGAAATTTTCAGCGCAAGTTTCCACAGCTTTCCCAAAAAACTGAAGAAGTTGAAGTTAACTGAAACTGGATTGAAGTTGATAGATTTGCCTTATACTCTAATTTCCAAGGTATGTGTTGAATTAGAATATGATGTATGCAGTTCTTTAAATGTATCTAGAGTATCTTAAACGTGTAATGGTATGCAGAGATCAAATGTATTATTCAGTTTAATGCTTCAAAATACTGGGCCAATGTAGTTCGTTGTGAAATGTGTTGCATTCAATTATTGTCCGAAATTGATTGTCAGTTTTTCAATATAGAAAAAATAATAAAGTCTTTGGTTTTAATCCTCCTCCCTTGGTTTCTCATTTGTTTCCCTTATCAGCATTCCGTATCTATCGATGGTAAGTATTTTGAACTTGCGGTAGTAATTTCCTCAAATGATAAATTGAAGTGATAAGTGGTCCGGTTCCATTAAAAAGCTGTCCCGAATATCAAATGTGAGAGATGGTTAAACCTTTCCAAAATCAGGTAGTGATACCTTGATGTTAGAAGCTGACGGGTGCAATTATTGTCGATTGATTGGTAAGCGTATTGCCAACGGTAATATTGTTTCGCGAGAATAATTTCAAAGAAAATGTAAGTAACGAACTAGATTTCCTACGTAAGAAATACGAAATAGGTAGGAAGAAAACAATTGTTGTACCCAGCTTGACTGCAGAAGTGTGTACAGTGTTTGAACAAATTTATAGATCTATGTAATCCTTGCAGTTAAGAGAGTGTATTATTCATTACATTCTATGTTCAGAATGTCTTGCATGGGGTTTTGATGATAAGACAGGTATCTAAAGGAATGTATGCTTTTATTCTTAGGTACTGTTTAATCGCGCTGTTTTTGCCGTTCAGCCTTGCTTTCTATTTTTATTCTCATACGCCACGAAAATCTAGTGATTATTGACTAATATATTAAAAAAACAGTCCCCGAGCAAGATTTGGGTGTATTTTGCGGTTTGCACCTTTAACCTTCATAAGAATGAAACTGAAACTGAATTGGTGATTGGTAGCTTTGTGAATGCCCTTCAGAGCATCGGCTTGAGCTTGAATCATATGTTTGAAATAAATTTGTGTCAATGGGAAACACCACAATAAGTAGAATTAAATCTGAATGTAAACTTCCTATCAGTTATGCCGGTGTGCATCGACAAAATCAGGAGCAAAACAAAGCTCGATCCTGAGTTGCAAAAGTTTTATTTCCTATCCTTTCTTGAACACAGATTATCAAAAACTAGTTGTTCAAAATTGTGAAAACCTTCTAAAATGATTGTTAATATGTTATTGAAAGCTGCTGTATCGTCTCATTACTTTTTTTGTCTGCCTCAGTGTTAAATATAAATGGTTATTGATTAGCCAGCATTAAAAGACGATTATCATTGCAGGGAATCGTGCATGAGCACTGCACTGGAATAGAATACAATAATTCAGTACAGAGTTCGATGTCATAGTAGTGCTGCCGAGGATATTGTCAACCAAGAAGGAAAGAATGATTTTGAAAATGTGAGTTGCGAACACGAAAGCCCCATTATTCGCATTCGAAAGGAGGTTTCTCGGAAGGATATTTGGTCCCATATATAAGCGGCATGGTATAGAATCTGAAACATCATGGACTTACACGCTCCTTATGGCAGAACGTTGTCCATGTAAATGGGCAAAGAGGGCGTTATACAGCTAAATCCAGAATGTGGAAGTAATATAACATAAAAAGGATAAAATGACATCCACCGAGCAAACTGTCCCAATTTTCAGAAGCGACAAGCAGTGTGAATGCTAATAGAATTTTTAAATTTCCTGGGCGCATTACTTACGCATTATCATCATCCACCATCAGTTGGTAACGTAGATCATTTTGAACAATTTCCTTCCCATACAAAAGAAAGCATTAAATGTCGATCACTGGATATTTTTTCCAAAGTGGAGCATGCGTCAAATATTCGAGAATCAGAATTTACTTAGTGATTGGTTGATATTTGCCTCGTACAGTTTCTTTTGATTTATATGGAAGGTATTATTTTTGGTTATTTAAAAACGTCGGTGGTTAATGAACATGTGAGTATTATAAGTATTGCTCATACCAATTGAAAGAAAGCAAATAAATGAACGGAACAAATTCATTATTTGAGGTTTCACTGATATGGACCTTTTACCCTTGGTGAAACCAGGAGCAAAATAAAATAAACTACCGATATTGCACAAATATGTTCAAAAGAGAATCTGTATTTAATTCTCTTTAGTGCTTGGAATGCTGAGTAGCAGGGTAATAACTTATTTGATTCATTTGTAGGTACAGTGTGGCAATGCTGCTCTTGTCGGTCAGTTTTGCTTTTGAATTTGATTGTACGAAGGGTTCATGTTGGCTAAGTCACTATAACCCAAGGAAGGACGGGACTTTCATGTTCAAATATGTTCCGCAGAATATGTATATTACCATTCGTGAACTTGAATCTTCTGCAATCGACTATGAGCTATTGGATAGATTTCCGGGGACAGAGTTGATGATCGCACAATCTCCTGATGTCAAACGGTTACAAATTTCTCGTAATAGTAGGTTGACCAATCTTGAGATTATGGAGACAGGCATTGTCTCAATTGAATGCGATCTGAATGAAAATCTTCGAGATCTGAAGATTTTATCGAGTTCCCTAGAAACGATCTCACGTTCCATAAGCAATTTGAAAAATTTAGAGAATCTAACGATACAATCATGCCCGCTTCGTGAGTTAGATTTGGGAGTGTTTTGTGGCTTAAAGTTCCTGAAGTGTTTATACTTTGCCAACTCTAATATTAATTCTATCGTTAGTAGAGTAAAGAATGCATCTTGTAGGTTAGCTATAACTAGTATAATTCTGCGAGCAAATGTAATACGTGTGTTGAATCTAGAGTTATTCAATCGATGCGATAAACTTAAAAAAATGGAATTTAAAAAGAATAAAATCGAATTGGTTGCTGGAAGATTTGCGAACGGGGGCATTAGGAATATCGACTTGACGTGGAATTTGATAAGCCAATTGAATTTGTGTCAATGGGAAACACCATCTTTGGTGGAATTAACGCTGAATATGAACTTCCTGTCAGCTTTACCGGCGTGTATCGATAAAATCAAGAGCTTAGAAACCATCGACGTGTCGTTCAATAATGTTACTCACTTCAATAGCAGCTGGCTGGAGCCCATGGAAAATTTGATAAAGTTTGATTTAAGTTATAATAAAATTGCCAGCGCAATTTTCCACAGCTTTCCCAAAAAACTGAAGAACTTGAAGTTAACTGAAAGTGGATTGAAGTTGGTAGATTTGCCAAATACTCTAGTTTCCAAGGTATGTGTTGAATTAGAATATGATGTATGCAGTCCTTTGAATGTATCTGTAAAATCTTAATGGATTGCTCAGAATATAATTTACGGAATTAATGTGAATCATCCACATGCTGTGGAAAAATATATACTTTGATTGAGCGCTGCAAAATGCAGTTTGTACTGAATTGAAAATAAAATGGCAGATTTGTAATGTAGAAAAAAAAGCATTCCACTGTTATCAATTTCATGGTACCATATGCCCTAATTATCATTCTGTGTCTATTGCTGGTAAGTAGTTTGATAAATTTAAAAATATGCGACCAAACATCATTAAAGGGCGGTGATTGGTTCGACTATCAAGTGTGAGAGATGGTTAAAACTTCCTAAAGTAGTTTGAAGCGTGCACGCTAGATCGCAAGAAAGGTGAATCAGTGCTACTGACATTTTAAACAATTTCGAAAACGATATTGGTTCACGAATCATTCTATATTACAAAAAAAAAACCATTGTTAAGTATCTGCTCGTGGTATAAAAGTTTCTCCACTGCCATGAGCGAACATCGAGCATGCTGCAGGCTTACACGGTGCGATAACCTGGTCGCATTACATCCTCGTTCACACCTGGTGGCCCATTCGCTTCCATTGGCATCCGGACATCCCGGTCGGCCACCCAATGTTGACCGAGCTGGCCGTCGGGCCATATTATGCAGATGATTTAAGCGCGCCACACACCGTAACGCGCCGATCGCGCCGCCATGCCATCCCGCCATGTGACACAGCGATCGATGACCGGAACGGAATGAAGCGGAAGGAGTGAACCCCTTTGCGTGCACGGCCATTCGACAATGATGACAGTCGTGAGAGAAAGCTCTCCTTCGAAAGGCCGCCCTGAACTGAACAACATTTAACCGGCGAAATTTGTCGTCCCAAGATGGGTTGCGGGGTCGGGGAGGGTCCGTCGTTCGTTCATTGGCCCCAAATTCGCTTCTCGGAGAGGGCGGGCAGTGGGCGGTGAACGGGAAGGAGTTGTGGGAAGTACAAGCAAAACGTCATCCCAGCGGTCAACGGACTCTCTCCCCGGATAGTGAATAGACTCACGTGAGCACACATGTGGAAAGTTCGACCCAGTGCCTGTTTATTTGTGCATGTGTGTGCGTGTGACGCACCAGGAACGCAAACGGTCGGATTTGGATTTCGAATTTCCATTTTTTCGGGAGGGATGATTTTACTTTTGCCTTTTTTTTCGGTCGATGACACGATAAATAGTTGAGCAAAGAGATGGCGACACTTGCTGCCTGCAGACTACTCGGCCAGTCTTGTGTTCCTGATGTTCCAGCACTCGCTGTTAAGTAAGCGTTTCACCTGAACTGAATGTGAAAGTCTTACGGATAGGGATGGACTGTTGATGATTACAAATGATTATCATATGTTCAGGCTAAGACATAACCAAGCTACGATTCGATTCTCAAAAACTAGAAACCTGTCCTCGTGTTGTCTAAAAGAGAGAATAAATAGAAAAGGTATTGCTGGGCATTGCTGGGAGCTGGGCACACTAAAAACCAGAATGCCTCCTCAGAATGTTATTTGTAAAAAAATCGAATTAATTGATTACGTTCCGTAAATAGAATACCTCGTTCAGGAGCGGAAAGTCATGTTGAGATTGTTTCCACTCATTGATCCTGCCATTTGCTTCCTGTTTGATTTATTTCCCCGAAAGAGTATCTGAATACGGCGAGGGCCAGGCGACCCCGGAACAATTGTGCAAACATAAAATGTGCACTTGTGGCGATGTTGAAGGACAACAATAATTAATGCACTTTGGAAGGGTATCAAACCGTCATCATAGTCCCGCCTTGGTTGGGCGCGGACTATTAGCATATCAGTGCCACAGAACAACCTGCAGAAATCCTGTTCTGCCCGTAGACACCACCCCTGCTCCTAAGCTCCTTTGGGGGCCACAAGGGAAGCTAGGAGACCGCTAATCGAACCGTGAAGGACAATAACGAGACAAGGAAAAGTGCATTTCTGGCATCGTAGACATAAAACTTGAACTTGACTGGCTCGCCATGGACCGGAATGCAAAAAGGGCGTATGCCCACGATGGAGCAGAGGAATGCTAGCGCGAATGCTGAACCAGGGCGTAGCTGAACCTTACCAACGGGGTCCCGCCGGGGGTTGATACGGAACGAGATTAGGAACCGGGCTCCTAATGCTCCCCCCCCAAAAGGGGTCCGTTACGGGAGTGCATTACCAGTTAGTAAGTTTCTGGGTCATGATTGTGGACTTGTCGATCGTATGCAGCTGCACCAGTGGAACCCACTGCTATGAATATGCATATACAGCGTTGTGTGCGCCGTTCGTGCACTAATTGTAATTTACTGCGACTCAAAGTAGACAATCAGGATCTGGAGCGCTGTCTTCGGACAGATGGACGATAGCAGAAGGCAAGATTCTGGAGCCTGGTGCTTAGATTCAGGATCCCTTTCCCGTTAAGGTCAGTAGAGCGTCTTCGTTACATCCGCTCCCGTACTATTAGCTACTTTCTTCCAGCGTAGTAAGCGTTACTACGAAGCCCGGCCGCAGGTTACTGCGATGCTGTAAGCACGTCGCGGGCAGACACCAAACGTCAACGACGACGGCATGTGACGTCGATCGTCCGAGGTTAGTGGCCTGCTCACTTGCCCAACTCATTTGCACATTTTGGAAACAGTTTTTTAGAGAAACCGTTCAGTGAGGGGGAAGTCGGACCGGAATCGGCGGCACTCGACCCTCAACACACACATTGGCCAGCCCGATGGCACTTTCTCCGGGAGTGACGTCGCCAAAACATGTGGATTCCCCTCCCCCCCCCCTTTTCTCCTTCTTGCTCTCTCACATATGCACGCTGGTCCTTTCCTGTCTCGCCTTAACGCCTGCTATGCTGTTGCCTCGCCTTCGAGGATGGACAACCGGGGATAGTCCGATCGTGGACGACGTCGATGACCGGAGATGACCGCGATCGGTTGACAGCACCACCACCAGCAGCAGCAGCAGCAGCAGAAACAGGAACTCTATGTCACTTCTGAGGTTATGCGTCTCCAGTTATGCGTGCGGCGCTTCCGACCACCCGGTCCAGTGGCGAAAGCTACCGAAAGTTTGTGGCCTCCCGAGATCGGCGGGATGCGGCATTCGCGCCACTGATATGTGTTTGTTTGCTGATCGCGAGCGAGTGAAAAGTCAATGTACTTTCGCCGGAACCGCCCGGTACGGCGATGTTGTTGTTGGCTTTTGGTCTTCTTTTCCCCTGGCCGCTGCGTCCGCGTCACCTTTAAAATGAAAGTTTTTGGCCGAATCATATCCGACTGGTCCGGGCGGGACATCTTCTCGCTTTTTTTTTTGGCGGTCGTGTCTTGGACCTCGGATTTCACCGTGTCCGATGGATGACGATTCGTTGGGGTCGGGTCCCGGTATTATGCTCATTACTTCATCGCGGTTACACCGCCGTGGTGCTGGAGTAACAGGAGATTATTCATTGCGCTGCTATTCGCTTTCCGTTCCCGTTTGGCATACTTCGTGGCGTCAAGGGACAACAAGCAAGGGACAAAAGGAGTCTTAAAGCCGGCTTTAAAGTGATTGCGGCAATGCTAGATTAGCATATTACTTGGCCCTATTTGGGCTATCCGTGTGTTCGCTAAAGTGCTCCCACAAAAATGGATAAAACAAAGGTTCAATCTGGTTCCCCCTCGCCCGCAAGGGGTATTCTGACCCAAGCGAATCGATTCGACACCGGCAAAGGCAAACTCACAACATGGTCTCACGAACTTCACGGCTCATTCGGCTCAGCTCCAGGGGTCCGAAACGGGCGGCCGCAGTATAAAGTGTGTAGCACGCTGAACCTTGAGATTAGCTTGTGCGGCTATAGTTCATTTCCTTGCTGCACTGGGGTACCGCCCCGTCGTGCCCATGGTATTCGACGTTACCGGATTCCTGAACTGCCAACAATTTGCCAATTCAGCAACGACATCGACCTGGTCCGCTACTTAGCATGACCATTGGGGAGTAACTTGTAGCACTAGAGCCACGAGAGGGCTTAGATTAGGCCATAACATTGCTCCATCTGGGTCCACCGTGGGCTCGTGAATTGAAATGTCACGGTTCTACCTACGATCGATCAAAGGTCTGGATGCTTTTTGGAAGAAAGGATCTCATAAAAATTACAAAAAAAAACGTACTGACTCGCATAACATGTCTATACCATTTCAAGTTAATTCTTTCCATTAATAGACCTTCGGAACTGGAAGAGAACAAACAAGGGAGACCACGACGGACCAGCCAGCTAGCCAGACCGTTCTCGATCCGAAGGAATCTCAAGGGCCCCGGGGACCGGCTATTTAAATCACGCCCCAGCAGCACCAGAATAGAAAAAAGCACTTCCATGTACAATCGGGTCGGTGATAGCGAAAATCGGGCCCTGACCGAACCGGCCACGCTGGGCGGTTGATTTGTGGCTCCGACTGCACGCGATTCGTGCTGCCGCGTGCCGGAACTTGATAAACAACCAATCCAAGTTGGTGCTGCTGCTGCTGCTGCTGCTGGCCCAGCCAAAGTAGAAACCGCCTCGCAGCCTTAAATCATTGGCCGGGGGTGTGTAGCTCAGGTGGTGGACCGCGACCGCGCCCGTGCGGTAGTCACCGTTTCGTAATGGTGTGCGCCGGTTCCACGGTTCTAATTGCCAAGCATGGACACTGAGACAAATCGAGGTGCGAAGAAAGTAATGACAGCAGCCACAAGAGCAGCAGCAGCAGCAAGTCGCCTAGTTAACGGCAATCGTCACTCCAGCCTTTGCTGTTCGATAATATCTCGTATCCCGCAGCGTTCGGTGTCTCTAATCCCTCGATACCTGGTGTGGGTCTGCCCCCGTGGCCGTATGTAAACGAGCAATTAAACACAATTTGACTGGCCCACTCGCCCTCGGTGGACTATTTACGAGGTGGCCGGGAATGGGTTTGAGGAGAACAGACCGCGAGCGAGCTTGCGAGGAGCAAGATTTGTTTCCTGATCTTTTTTTGTTTTGTTGTTGCCGTCCTGCAGTCAAGTGACATTTGTGCCCTCGATGGCACTCTCGTGGGGTGCTTTGTTCTCGCAAAACCCTAGGAACAGCAGGGCGTTGGCGTACGGTTGGCCAGCAAATCACGCGCCCGCACCGCATTGCACCTGGTTGTCCTCGTGCAGTGCACGATGGAATGTCACCTTCTTGGCGTGGGGCGGCGGGAGAGAGGGCACCTTTATGATTGACCACGGCTCGGTCTAGATTTCGGTACGGTATCATTCGGTGGCCACGGGGCGTGTGTTGCAATGATTGACGATTGCAAATGAGGCTGGTTCCGATGGAAAGAATGAAGGTCACATGAATCGAGCCCTAATGAATCGGGTTAATATGTTCCTCTATTGTCCAAACGGAAGGCAACGAAAGAGAATGTAGTGTGACCCCCCCCCCCCCCCCCCCCCCCCGGTGGATCGGTCCCCCGGACCGTGATTCTCTGCCGTGAGTGGCAACCAAGAACCACCGTTATGTGCGACCTATGCGGACCTATGCTTTTCCACATGTTTGTTTCATGTTGTTTTTTGTTTTCGGTTTGGCGCTCTAAAACCCACGTACAACGTGTGGCCGGT
>NC_064877.1:78295646-78340646 GCF_943734665.1 Anopheles aquasalis
CGTGAAGCACGCTGTCTATCTCTAGGCTACGTCGCGGTCTCGGAGTTAGCTGTAATCGCATCGACGCAGCGTAGTAATGCAATGCATTATCAGCTCTGCCGTAATTTTAGCTGTTGCTAATGCCATTAATAGCCTCTCTTCAATCTTCACCCCGGGGTCTGTTACGTCATGTGCGCCCCAGTTGAAGTAGTTGCTTCCGTAGTACGCTACATTGTCTCGCGTCGGGAATGTGCGATGCTGGCTGGTTGCTCTCTTCATCGCTATCAACGCTATTTATGGACCGTGGTGTTGATAGGCTGGATCTAGTTAGCATCGGAGCGATCTTTGAACGCTTTCAAGAGGCGACAGAGACATCTGTCTCGCCGTACCAATGCAACCGTAACGGTATGATGATTTGAAAATAATGTTAATAGCATAAATTACTTATTTAAATGTATCATTTATCCTGAATGGTCGAACCATTCGCGCGGGATGGAAACGAAATTCGAGCAACAAGCACATGAAGTGAACAATCGTGGCGTTAGATCGGCTTCCGTTGACAACGACAACGATTTCGTGGCCCACCGAGAACCGAACCGTGTCTCAAGCGACATCGTCCACGAAAGTGCAACAATCAGAACGAGGAAACCACCACCCGTCCCGTGGTGGTCCCGTGGCCGTTGGGTCAACGTGGTGTTGTGTGGCCGTCATCGTCAGCCACAGTTGTCGTCCTATTATCGCCTTCGAATGAGGCCACATGAACACGCGGTTCGCTTCTGAGGGTGCGGTCTAGCCTTCTCGCCACGAGCGCTACGCCAGCAAAACAGCCGAGCACACGAGCTCGAGCTCCTGCCTACGCTTCTACGCTTTCAAGTCCAGATTGTGGAATTACATCAGCGATCGGTCGAATTATGTAACGTTAGTTTTGATGTGCAGCTCCCGGTTTGTAGTGCGCCTACCACGCGTGACGCCCTGGTCATAGTGGGATCCGACCAGCACACCCCAAACTGTGCCAAAGAACGGTATGCTCGAAATTCTTGCCCAATTAGCATGTTTCATTCGTCTGTTTGTTTGCCACCTTCTTTCTTGGGTTCGTGATTGTTTGGTTTTGTTTTTGGTGCAGGGAGTGGGATGTGTGGGTTGTGAGTATTGAGTGGGCTGTGGGAAGTGCTACAAGCGTTGTTGGGGGAGATTCTGTATTCCTTTTTGTGTCAGTTTCAATGCGCTTTGTTTTGTATTGATGAAGTGTAAGCGATGCGTTTGCTGTCTTTAAATATTTGCTGTTCTTTTTATACGCGATAGAACGATACTAAAAATATGAAATCTAAATTAAGTTTAATTCGTTGTTAGGTAACACGTAAATTTTTATAATAGTTTATTTTTCTAAATCGCAATAAATTGATTGTCTTGATTTACTTTCTTATACTGACATTTCCATTTAATGAAGAAATTTTAAAAATGTCAGCAGTTGTGGGTCCTCACCAGCGTCAGCGCCGTTCGGTTTGCAGTCACGTTATCAATCACGTTTCTTGTTTCGATTTTTTGCCGCAATTCGACCACGCCTAATCTCCGGGCAAAGGTGCAAAGCATGAGGCACGAGAGAGTCCCTATCACCATATGTGCCTCAGTAAACAAATCCAACAAAAAACAACAAAAAAAACCTGCCTCGAACGCGTTTCCACCAGCAACGGCACGGTCGACCTCGATGAGCTGGAAAACTCCTCCGGGGGAATCCTCGTGGAGCAGTGTCGATGACTACCTAACCTCAATCGCTTCCACCCGGTGTGCAATACGCAGGAAGTGTCCGCTTACCTTTTTACCGGCTCACGTTATTGAGTCATATCACCGTGGAATGGCACCGGGCGGGCTTCGATCGTGGCCTCGTGACCGATCAAATTCAGCAGAAATGCTCGTACGCATAAATGGAGCCATTAATGGCGCAGTTGGATATCGATTCTGAGTCTATCTGTTGTCGTTTTTAAACGATTTTGGACCCTAAATTGATCCAAGTAATGGTAAGAAGTCATTCTTGGCATGGAACAGGCTATCAGCAGTCACAAGGAAGCCCTTTTCCGGCCCAAAAAAGGACACCGGAAGATAATCTGGAGCACATTCTGCTAATCCTTACACCACGGGGTGCCCTGTTCCGGCGCGTGCAATCGACTGTGGTTTGTGGCCCTTTTCCCCGTTCATCCTGGTGCTGTTCTGCAACCGCTCCGCAAGTAACGCTCCACGGCAATACATGCATCGATTGCGACAACACATGCCACGGCGGAATGGATGGAAAACGGACGGAGGCGTGGACAGCAAACTAGGTTGATTCGAATGGTGACCACTTGTGCCTCGTGCCGGAGCACCCTCGCCCTCGCGGGCCGGTCACATGTTCTGGCGACATTGCGAAAGCATAGGCAAACCCACCCCGAGTTTGCGGCATCGAATGTCGTCCGCGTCATCGGCGTCACATGGCGGCCCCACTCGAGCGCACGCGATCTCGGTGTCTTCCAAGCGCCCCAAGGAACTAGAACGTCGAAGACGGCAACGCAGGCATCAAAAGGCCCTGCGCACCGATCGCGATCGCAATCACGCGTCACTTGCTATCAGGCGGTCACTTCTTCTCCCTCTTCTCCTCCGGTTTTAGTTGAGGTTTGCAATTTTCTACACTGACCACCACATCCACGGCGAGGGGCTGGTGGGATTGTTATTGTTTTTAATCTGTTGCATGCTCTCGTCCTCGTTGCCGTCCCTGGGGCGCCTAGAAGGTCCCTCCAAAGGGGGCCCGTTACACAAGCATAACGCCACCATTTATTTGTTTGTTTGTTTGTTTGGACGCTCCCGTCGTTGTCTTCGTCGTGTTGGTTTTGTTTTTCATCCTCGCCGATTATTTTTTTCACTCAGAGTGGCCAATGCCTTTGCAATGAAAACTCCACCCGAAGGACGGAGCCGTTGTGCCGGAGCGAAATCGGCAATCGACGGTTACGAGTTGCCTCCCGTTTTTTTCTGATGACGATGGCAAAAGGTGAGCTCCAGAAACGTGTCACCGAATCAGGGCGGTCGAGCGGTTGTATTTGAATCGATTGGACCACCCGAGAAGGTGACGCAATCGTCAGAACGCGCTCAACAGGCGAGTCGGCATAATATTCTACGAATGTTTCGTCATGCACGATGCGCTGGATTGAGGTACTTATGCTCGATTATTTGAGGTCTCTGTGTTTGTGTGTCTTGTTGGTACAAAATTCCCTTGACTCATTCATCATGACCGACTGGTAAACTGGTAAAAAATCCGCATGAATCATTAGCAAAATTGGCACTGCATGGGTTTTGATTTCAAATATTTCACTTGGATGACTCGTGGTGATAACCATCATTGCATATCCCCATGATACTTACTGAAATGGGTGACAAGTTGGCATGACGCCAAATTTCTGAGGACAAATTTTTATTCCATTTACAAGAATGAACCTGAAGCTGTGCGTGAGACGGCAAAGATAATGCTGACCAGCTGCTCCTTGAATGCCTTTGAGCGATATGATGTAATGTTCACGTCATGACGTCAGCTTCTAGTGATCAGCAACCGGTTCGAGTATCTCCCACCGCAGCAGCACACGGATGACGCAAACCGATCCCAAAATGCCGAGCTACCCGGCCAAGAATATGCTCCCCAGAGCCGCTCTGCGATGTTTTGATGCAGTGTTGCACCATTAGTTGAAAATGGACACCCCAACCCGTGACGAACCCTTTCCGTTCCTGCCAAATTGCTGACGTGGTGCCTTACAATGCACAAGATACAGTTAAGTGATTCCCGGTAGATAAATCGACAAAAAGGAGAAAAAAAACGAAGCTTATCACCTGATAAGCAAGACCCGGATTTCTTCATCAAACGCCGGGTATTGAACCCGGCCGCCCACCCGCTCGCTTTGTTAGCGATTGCGACACCAAAGTTACAATCAATTACCGTGTTCCGGGCGGTTATCTCGTTGCGTACTTTCGGATTCGAAGCCACGAAAAATCACCTGGAAGTGCATTAACGCTTTGTTAGTTCCGAGAACAGGGTTTTTTGGAATTGTGAATGGAATTCGCTGGCTAAAGGAGGGGGGAAGGATGTTATCATCCCGTGGTTCATTGTTTCATGCGGTGCTGTACTCGAGGGAAAAATATGATCCTATACTTTTATTTAATGGATTTCTGTTATTAAATCTATTATCAATCAGTTTTTCATTGTGAAACTGGCAATGACACGTTATTATTGATCTTCAAGAATTGAAATAAATTAAAACAAATCCTTCATGTTTGAAATTAGGGCAAACTGTTATTCTAAAAATTAAATTGAACAATTGAAATCATTATTTCCGATCATGAAGGACTCTCGACTCTATAGGAACTAGTATAAGCTTTAGTCTCTGTTTTAAAAAAAACTCATCATCAAAATGCAGGTCTTTGTGCATTGAATCGTTCAATCAGAGAAAAGAAAAGGTGACGATAATTCCTTTCATTCAACAACCAAGTGATTAATTAGCCCTGTTAATGAATGTGTAAACGGTGCACTTTTTCATAAAGAGAATCATCGAGCGTACCGTGGCGCTGCATAATCCTTCTGCACTTCGGCACCTTCCAGTCCAGGCCCAGCGTAAGCACGCTTGCACGCTGCAACAAAGACACATCCGCAAGCGGAAACGTGAAGCGCATCGCATCCGAAAATAGAACGCAACGGCCAGAACCTAAGCAGGGGATCCTTTGGTTTCCGCCATGAAAACGTGCCTGTGGCGCAACCGTACCCGGCGAGCGTAATACAGCCAGAAACCGCCCCGTGAGCATCCGGAAATGGAACATCACGTTGCAGCGCCGGATGTCGGTTTGTGCGCCAAAGGACCACGGAGTACTTGCCACAAACGGAGTGGTTGCTGCCGGCTGATGTTGTAAGAGCGAGTCGCGCGCTGCTGTGGTCGCTGTAACAACCCGTGCGAAGCCCTGTAAATCGGGAGTTCCAGTGGGAACTCCAACGTGCCCACGGAAATGCGTCCGTGCGTCCGTGGCGTGCGTTGGTGAGTCATCGCTTCAGACCTCGGCCACCCTTGATTGGCCGTTGTGTAAGCGGAACAGGGTCACAGGGGCTGGATCGAGGTCTTCTTGGTTTATCATTCGGCCCGATTATCACAATTCTGGCGTTACCTTGACGCCGCAAGTGCTGCAAGAATGCAGCCATTGCAATGACGAGGATGACGATCATCAATCCAGGGGGTGGTGGTTCTTTGTTGTCTCGCGCGTCGCACTGTCGAGTGTTGTTCTGGTCCATCACGGGGGGTGGGGGGGCGAGAGGGAGGGTGATAAAGGAAAGCGAAACCTTCGTGTGACGGTGGCGCATGGAAACAAAGAGCGTTCTTGCGCCTTCTTGCCACTGCGGCGCTCACTCTTCCTCACCACACTCCACCCCCTGTACCCTGTCTAATGGACAGCCAGACGCACATACACGTACACAGGAACGGAACGGAACGGAACGTTGCTGCAGATGGAGCGAATGCGGTTCGCATTACGTGTCCTCCCCTCGCTCGGCACGGTAATGTTCACGCTCTGGCCACACACCGGCATTCCGTCTCGTTCTGGTTGCCGGCAGCTGGCGCTATACCATCACCATCACTGACCTGGCATAATTTCTCGCCGGTTGAGTGAACGCTTCCCTCCGCGCGCAGAGGCAGAGCGGGTTGTGGCAGGGCGCCTCCACCACCAATGGGGCGAGGGGCGATGCGCACTGCTAGTGAGTGCCTGGGCCTGTGAGATCTCTTTGTCGTGCCGGGATTGCGCTTCTTGCATCCCGCGGGATGCACCACCACGAACCGCCGCTTCGTCTAGACACCCCTTCTTGTTACATTCCCTGCTCATTTAAGGGTGGCACACACCCTCTTATCCTCCGGGAAAGCGTCAAAGCGAGGGTGCAATTGATGTTTTTAGGTTATTGTCATCGGTTGCGAACCTGCGATCATCACTCGCCAACTAGATCATCAACACTTGTGACACACACCGAAATGCGCCGGAATCGTGAATGACTCACCTCCGTGGTCCGTGAAAACCCGTGTTGACGGCCCAGTCGCCGATCCAATTCCGTCCGGACAAAGTATCGTGAGATGGACTAGCGACGCGGCTAAACGAATCTCGCGAGCGATGGTGACGCATAGCGCCCTTAGCGCCGCGTGTGGCCACCCCTCACAGAATCATCCCCCGCCCCCCGCAAAAAAAAAAACAACAGCCGAAGGGGGGGCGGAAAAGGATTGCAAGAAAGAGTGAGATAATAGCGGCCGAGATGAGCGCCTCCTGGTGCGGACGCGAGCGACCGAGGCCGAGACCGAGCCGCTCGTGCACTAATACCAGCATTCGGACTTTCTTCTTCGCACTGGCTGGCTGGCTGGCAGACGGTGACGGCGTGACCTAGAATACATGCGAACGAACAGAGTCGGCCCCTCACTCACTCACGCGGACTCACGCGGATTGTCTTCCGCATATCTCTTTCCCACCCCTTTCCAATACACGCTAGACGGTTTGAGTGCCGTGAGCGCACCGAGTGGACGCTGATGTTGCCTTCATGGCGCCTCCATCGGCACCGAGCACGCCACTCATTCACTGACTGGCAACGAAGCCGGACGCGAATCAACAACCGCCCCGGATCCGGTTTACAGCCCAAAGCGTGCGCGTGCGTTCTGCTTTTTTGTGTGAAGACAAACAACCAGCATAAGTAGCAGCAGCATAGAAACCAGCAGTTTTTTTGTAGTGCAAACCAACATAATCGTGTGATACTGTTTGAGAAGAAGGTAAATAGAGTTTGAGTTAGCGATTGGTGCAATCGTCAGTCGAATTCGTGATTTGAAAGCAACAGAAACAGAGCCGTGTGCCGGTGCCAGATAGTTGTCGGTGTTCAGCACCAAAAGCATAGTGATAGAGCGGAGTGGCGTTAAACCAAGAGCGAGAGATACATAACTTGCCGCACCGTATCGGTGGCGCATTTCACCGTGGCATTGATCTTACTCATCGTGGTGGTGTCGTCGTTCGAAGTGCCTCGCGTTGTAAGGTGCCAAAGTGTAACGGAAGCGTGGTAAAAAAAAAACGCGTTGCGAGGTGTGAGAAGAAGCAAGCGAGCGAGCGGAGGAAGCTCGGAAGTGGGTCACGGAAACGAATTAACAGCGGCCACAAAACAGTGCGGCCAACAAACAGCGAGCTAGAGCGAGCGAGCGAGCAGAGTGTGCCGGTAACAGAAGAAGCCTTTGGTGTAGAAGGAAAGAGCTAGTACAGTATTGGGAGTGCAGTGCATTTTGTCTCTGTGTCCTGTTAGTGTGCGTGGTAAAGGATTAAAAAAGTTGACAAAGTTCTGTGCCGGAACGGACCAGCCAGCCAATCTGAACGAGAAACCGCGAAAGCGGACATCATCATCCGGTGCAACGCGCCAAAAGACGCGCTCAAACATTAATCTCGGCCAGACAGAAAGAAGTAAGTAGCTGAGTCCCAGCCTGCCCCACAAATCAACGAGTTAGAATCGCCACGAAAATACGCAATGCTTGCTGTGATGTTTGCATGATAAGCCAGCGAGAAGGTCGTTTGGTTCGAAATGTTTTGGATTCAATTACTTTTTGTCCACTCCGTGACGCAATTCGAGCTCGGGCGTGAATCGAGGTTTAGCGGCTTCTAATCGTGCTTGACACACTAGCCTTTGGCCTCCACCAATGCCTCCCAGTGGTCGCGTGTTATCGCGATAAACGGAACCGCGGTGACATCTCACCAGCCAATCGGGTCGTTTGGAGAATTTTCCCGAAGAACGTCTATGTGGCCAACGGACGCACACGCCAGGAGCAGTGGCCTTTTATCAGGGATTCTCATCGCGCGTGGGCCGGCGTGGGCGCGTGGGATTTCCATTTTTCCTTTGATTGTTTTGTTGTACTCTCTCTCTAACTGACTTGCGCCACATTTCACACTATCTCTCTCTGGCTCTCTGTCTCGCCGTTGGTATTTGTTTTATTTACATTTCCTCGCCATGCTAATCGATAGGAGAAGGGCGACCTCTTGGGCGAGGTGTGGCGTGTTAGTGGGTGGTGATATGTAGGCCATCTCTCTATTTGGTTCTCTCTCTCTCTCTCACTCTCGTACGTTTGACGCGGTGTTAGGCAATCGATAGAACTTTCCATCCATCCCAGGGCACGACATGGGGGCCACCACGAGAGCTTGTTGTTTGTTGACCTTGCGCCGCTCGTCGTGCCGTACCATTCCTTCCGATGTGTATTTGTGAAGGTAACGTGGTGTGACCGAAACGATGCGCAATATATACAGGACGAATCGTTGCTGTTGCTGATGTTGTTGTTCTTGGGTGGTGTTGTTGCTTTTACGGTGATGACCACTCACTCGCAACACTCGCGGCCGCTTTTGCTCTGGCTCTGGCTCGTTTGCTGACGTCATCGGGAAGCGGTCAATGCACGCTGCTGGCGTCGCCGTCGACGTCGCCAGCGCCGTTGCACTGATGAATGCCGCAACTTGGAGCTCGATGAGAACGATGATGAGCCTTACCCAAGATTGCGAAACCGTACCATCACCATCACCACGACCACGATGAGATTCTAGTGCGAGGTGGCGATCATGAGTCATGCTCAGATTCGTGGCCAATTATCTGCCATTTTTTTAAAAAGGTGACTGACGAAACATAAGCACACGAGTGCACGAAACCGAAAAGAGATTCTCTGCTGCTGGTGGTAGTAGCTCGCAGATTCTTTGACCTCTCGCTCGAGAGAAACACGCGGAAAATGAAGCAATTTTCGATCGATTTCATCATCCGGCACCAATTCTGACGCAAAACTCGCGACGATGAGCCGACGAACTCTGGGTATCGTGCGGGTGTGCGTGTTTCTGTTGATCCACTGGTTCTAACCGATTAAGGCCCGTTGCGACATGTTGGAACATGTTTGGCTGGACTCGGAGCCGTTTTTGGGGGGGAATTCCCAAAATGTCATTTTTGGGAATTTTAATCGCCAAGCAATCGCGCTTCCAAGCGCCAGTGGAAAACACAATCACTGCTGGAAAGTTTTGGCAATGCGCAGTTTGTTTTTCGTCACGCTGTGTCTTGTTTTGCAGCAAGAGAAGAAATAAAAAAAAGGAAAAACGAAAAAGAAAAATAAAGAATTCCCGATTCGGTGGTGTGAGATTGAGAACAACTGCGCCGCCACCTTGTCGGTGATCTCCTCCGTCCGCGTCTACTAACCGGGGGTGAGCGCGGATAAGAGCAGTCGCACGACAACAACGTGCTTACTGAGCGATCAAGGACGGTCAGCGACGCCATATAATTCTCGTCGCCATTCTACTAGGCCTGATCTGGTTGATTATTGGGTGGTTTAGCAGCAGTTGAGGGGGAATAGTGTGAGTGGAGCGACGAGACGATCACATTACCAAAACAAGCGCCACGCCAGTGAAGCGCCACAGCGTGGAACGCAAACAACGCAACCCCTTTACCTTTTTGCCACGCAAATCACCCAAACCACACATACATACACGCAGATAAACGGGCTGCTTGGGGTGAAACGGGGGTAAGGGTGATCGATACAGTTCTCCCACCTTCGCCACTGAGCCAAGAACGAACGCTCGTAACGGTCGTCGTCGTTCTCAGGTGAGTCGTCATCCAAGCGATTTATCTGGAGCCACGCACACGTGGTGCTCGAATGACGTAATGTCGTCTTGTTGACGTTTACTACCTCAGCAGGCGACGGCAGGTTACTACGTGATTGGATAAAACGAATATGGCGACTTGAGACGCGCAATCTTGCTGCTTCTAGTGGTGTTTTCCACGAATAAGTGAAGTGATTTCCACGTTCTCTCAAGATAGAAAGTCTCTCTCAAGAGCCGCATCTTCCCCGTAGTACTCTACGAGACATTCACGGAAAACACGTCGACCGATGGAGCACCTTCGTCCACCTTGTGCAATCCGCTTGATTCTCGATAATACGTATTACTCATTGGTGAACGGTTCGCGGACATCGCGAACACGCGGACAGAAAACAATGCTATTTCCGCCTCGGACCAGTATCTAATCTACGCCGTGATTAGACAGCTGCGGCGATGATGTAATGCGCGAAAGTGATATTATCCTCGCTACAGAAGAACGGAAGGCGCGTAGAACGTAGCGATTGGAATGTTGTTTTCGTGGTCGCGCCATGAGAACTAGAACGTGGTGTTTGGCTACGAAAGGGGGGAAAACCCCCCGCCCGGGACTGGCATATCAACAGCCACTACGAACGGTCGTTTTGCCGATGATTCGCAAACACACAGAAAGCGCGCGATAGAGGTCGTCTCGTTGGGGGTTTTTTTTTCGGCAGTGGCCCCTCGTGGCAGTCTGGACCCCGCGGAATGTTGCATCATACTACGCGTTGCGTTGGTGACAAAGCAGCGTGATTGTGATAACGGGCGCAACAGGCGCTGTGCTGCGATTGCTGGCCATGGCCAACTGTTTTTGAGGCTGCTGTGAGGGTGTGTTGTTGTCGATCAACTCCGACCCCCCCCCCCCCCCACCTCATTCCCAATCGTCATGTTTGTCTCGTCTGATAAGCGACGAACGGTGCGACGTAGATAGCGCAAGAGACGCAAGTTTGATTCATAAACGACGACGATGGAGACGAAGATTGTTTACTCGAGCCTCCAAGAACACACGTCATGGCCAGCCATGACACGTTACGTCATTTCCTGTTGTGCTTCGGGTTCTAAGCAGCCCACACACTGCGACAAACAGGTGTTGCTGTCGACGTGCAATCGGGACTTATCGTAGCACGCGCGTGTGCTTGCCTGCCTGGTTGCTGATGATGCGCTAATTGCGCGCCATTCCGATCGCTTCTAATCCATCATTTGGAGGGGGGAGGGACAAGGTGGCTACGCGATTAGTGAGCCACGCAGCACGTGGCGCAGTCCTCACGCGGCCATCACGCACGCACGCGGCCACACCGTCGGTAGGATTGATAATCCGCCAAATCAGCACTAGAACGCAGCGAACGTGTAGTGTTGTTGTTTTGCATTGATTGCATCATCAGCATAATCATCATCATCATCGTGAGCGGTGGCGAGTTGAGTCGTCATCATCGGCACGTTTGTCACATGTTGGCTTCACGTGCGCCACTTATCGAACAACGCGCGAGGCGCACATTACGGTTGGAAACCCACCCGGGAGAGGGGGGGGGGGGGGAATTGCACGCGCTACAGTCTCTCTCTAGCGCTGTTTTGCACTTTGTTGCCCTTTTTGGGATGTGGAGTGGCCAACGGATGAGCAAGGGATTAAATGTAAATCGATAACGGAGAATTGATCCAATCGGATGACTAATGTCTCCCCTTTTCTTTCTCTCTCTCTCTCTTTCTTGTCCTGCAGATGTACTAGTACCGGTGGAACCCGTACCAAGCGACACTAGTATGATGGTGGCGGACTTTG
Organism: Anopheles aquasalis; assembly: GCF_943734665.1. Lineage (NCBI taxonomy): Eukaryota > Metazoa > Arthropoda > Insecta > Diptera > Culicidae > Anopheles > Anopheles aquasalis. Next base: position 78,307,057 of record NC_064877.1, read on the forward strand.
TAACACGACAACAGAACGGTTCACCGCTGAACGGTGAGATACCTGGCCAGAATCACAACTCCAACTCCAACATGCCTGGTAGGTATCCGGGACTGCCGGATTTACTTGCATCATTCCATCATCGTCATATCCTTTCGATCGATCTGAAGAATCTTCACTAACTCCTTGCGTGGCTTCCTGTATCCCTTTGTTCCGTGTAGCCCACAGTGCCTTGCTGATGAGCAACAACAGCAACAGTAACAGCAACAGCTCTGGCCGGGCCAGCCCGCACACCTCGTCCGAATCGGAGTTCCCACAGAACGGGTACGAGCTGGCGGCGCACCTGAAGCGCAAGGAGCTGTTCTCGCAGCGCAAGCAGCGTGAGTTCATCCCGGACAACAAAAAGGATGACAGCTACTGGGACAGGCGGCGACGTAACAATGAGGCGGCGAAGAGATCGCGCGAGAAGCGTCGCTTTAACGATATGGTGCTGGAGCAGCGTGTGGTCGAGCTGACGAAGGAGAACCACGTGCTGAAGGCCCAGCTGGACGCGATCAAGAGCAAGTACAACATCTGCGGCGAGAATCTGGTCAGTGTGGATCAGATTATGGCGACGCTACCGACAAACGAGCAGGTCCTTAGTTCGACCAAGCGCGTCAAGCTATCGAGTGGTAGCTCCGGTGGTGGTCGATCGACCAGTCCCGGTGGTCAGTCCATCTCCATGTTCCCGCTTTCGCGCAGTCCCTCTCGCCAACCGACGGCTTCGCCAACGCAATCCTGTCCGCTGAGTCCACCGGCTGCATCGGCTTCGATTCCGGTTGGTAGTAGCAGCAGCAGTACACCGCACCTGCAGCAGTCACTGTTGGCCGTCGTAACGGGTGGCGGTCTTCCGTCGCAACCCTCTCCGACGCCCTCCTCCCAGCAGGCACCCGTCATCCATGCGAACCCGAACGTTGAATCTCCTCCACCGAGCAGTCAGCAGCAAGGAGCTGGTTCCAATCCGCCATCTTCTACGTCCTCGACGGCATCAGCGGTGCATTCTTCGACCGGAGGAGGCGCCATTCAGCATACGAACGGTAGTAGCTATGGTAACGGTGCCCTGCACGCCATCTACCGGACGGGGGCTGCTTCAATCATCGAGTACGAACGGATTGGGGAAGCTACGGGAAAACATCACGAACCGGGCTCTCCACCCTCGATCAACGGACGCAGCCCTTCGCAGATTCGGTTAGAGCTGATCGAGCGCAATCTGGATGACCTGCACCATCAGCAGCAACAGCAACAGCAACATCATCATCTGCATCATCATCTGCAGCAACAGCAGCAACAGCAGCATCATCCGCATCACTACAGCCATCATCCACGGGAAGTGATCCGGGAGTCGGTGATCGATCATCGCGGTGAGCATCATGTACATCATCATCATCAGCAGCAACAGCAGCAGCAGCATCAGCAGTCGCAACAACATCAGCAGCAACAACAACAACAGCAACCACATATCCATCAGCATCACTCCAATCATCACCACCGCGTCCTGGCAGCCAACGGTGGCCACGAGCTGATAGTGGATGATCGAGACGAACGATCACCCTCCCCACCGCACGTCGCTCCTGCCTCGTCCTCCGTCGTCGTACCGGCCCGTTTCGGATCACCCTCGACAACGACGGCGGCCAGCAGCTCAACGACACCACCGGCCACCTCCGCCTCCGCCTCCGCCTCTTCGCTGACCATCATCTCCAGCACGAGCCCGTCCGGTGTTGGTGCGCAGGCCGGAGCGTCCTCTCCTCCCGCCCACATCCCACTGGTTGCTCACTCGCATCACTTCGCGGCCGCCGCCGCCGCCGCCGCCGCTCACCATCCCCACCATCCGCATCATCCGCATGCGCTGCACCATCTGCCACCCCACCACCACCACCCACACCATCCGCACCATCATGTGCATCCGTTTGTGGTCGGTGCAACCTCCCCGTACGCCAGTTCCTCACCGTCCTCCTCGGCGGCCTCCTCATCGTCCTCGTCAGCGGCAGCCGCGGCTGCGGTTGTAGCGGGCCTTCCGGTCACCTACAGTGCAGCGGCAGCCGTAGCAGCTTATGCCGCTACCAACGCCCTCTACGCCTCACCACCACGCACCGCCGGTGAACTGTCACCAAACGCGGCACTCACGCTGACGGCAAACGTCCTCAATCTGAGCCGACGTGCTCCGTCCCCGTACGATAGTGGATCGGCGGCCAGCGTAAGTGGTGCCAGTCCACCACGCTCCTCGACTGCCAGCGCTGGCAGCGCATCCTGTGGTGAGGAGGAACCGGATCGGTGTGATCGTGAAATCCACGAGCACGCCAACAGTTTGCCGGTGAAGCTGCGGCACAAGTCACACCTTGGTGATAAGGATGCGGCCACTGCACTGTTGGCGCTGCAAAACATCAAACAGGAACCGGTCGGTTTGCGGTCGGCGTCACCATCGTGGGATGATGGTGGTGATGGTTCATCGGACGAGCGCGATTCCGGCATCTCGACGAACGAGTGGCCAACGAAGGCGGAACAGAAGATGATGGTACCGCTGCCCGGGAGCACCTCGGTGACCAACGGTGATGGATCAGCGGTGGCCGGTGCGAGCGGTACGATCACGGCAGCGATGATGGCAGCGGCAGCCGCCGCCGGTAAGATCACCTCCATTCCGGCCTCGGTCGTCATCAGCAAGAAAACCGAGGAGAACATCCATCTGCAGTCGAAGCTGGCCCGGCTCGAGTCCGAGGTGGCCACGATCAAGAACATGATGATCTCCAACACGACCGGCAGTGCCTTCGGTGTGACCGCGGCGGCCCAGTAGCCTAGTGGCAGCTCAACACCACGACCACAACGGCGACAACCGCGAACGCGAACGCGATCGCGACGACGGCGACGTCGGTGAAGAGGTAAAACCGGGAAGATTGATCCAGTTCCTAAAGGAAGAGGAAGAGCGCAAATGATGGAGAAACTGGGAAGGGAAACCCGAACATCCATTTATGTGTTAGTGGGTTAGTTGCACGGATTGGAATTTCTCGGGTTGGACCGCGGTGGACGCTCGGGGAGTTGGTGAAAGTTACGACAGCTTTTAAGCCCGGGCAGAGCAACCGGGTCCGTAAGATGCGTGTGTGCGATCAAGCGACTCGTTTATTGAGATCGCTTCGAGAGGAACAAGAGGGAAAAAAGCGGGGAGATAGACGAAGAGGTAGATAGATAGGCAGAGAGAGAAAGAGCCTAGTGAAGAGAAAGCTTGTGTGGTGTTGCCCGGGCACGCACGCAGCAGCGCTTGTGATTGCGTGCCTCGCACCATCGCTAGGCCCCAGGGCCCGGTCCGGTGAGTCAAGTGAATCGGTCTTCTTTTTTTCTTTCAATTTTTCGATCTTGCCTTCTGCCTGGTTTCGTGGAGAAGAAGGTAGCGTTGAGCGGGGGTCCATAGGAGAAGGAAAAAAGTTGGAAAAAAGAGAGAGCGAGGTGGAGCGCACTCCAAGAGAAGCAAAACTGATCGGATGGATCTGTTTTTTTTGGGGGGGGGGAGAAGATGACACTACTATTGCTCCCAAGCAAAAAAGGGGGAATGCAACATGTACATAAAACTGTGCATAAACATATTTATTTGGAGATAGATTTGTTTCTTTTTACTAAGCTAAATTGAAGAGAAACAAAAAGAGAACTGGAAACAGAAATGAAATGCTGCTAGGCACCGGTCCGGCCGTGGCCGATAACCACATTCCCTTCCCTGATGGCTCCTCGCTACTTGGGAGTATTTGGAGCAAAACAGTATTTTATGGATGTGGAAGTGGCTAGTGGCCGGCTGGTGCCCACTGGTGTGTGTTTCTCAATTTTTTGATCATTGTTTGTTTTAAACATATTATACCGAACATAAGGGACGTACAACAAGGCAGCCTCCGGCAAGAGAGTACGTACAGCAGAACTGTAAATGTGAAAACCGAACTACATCAATCAATCAAACTACTATTACTACTATGTATATCTTTTAGTGTAAGCGCAGGCTAGCAAGCAAACTATAAAAAGATGAGAAGAATTTGTATTCCTTTTACAAATTGTAGAACAGTGAAGTGAAAGGAGTCGATGAATAGAAAAAGAGAAAATGGAAATAGCAAACAAAAAAAAAACCTCGAGATACTCTCAGTCCATGTATGATAATCCTACTCTTATCTTAAGAATGAAACAAACAAAACAAACAAGCAACTGGTTAAACAAGGGAATCAAAACGGAAAGTATGGAGTGCAGATGAGCGTGAGCCTCGGCGAGTATTGGCAGCCGGTGGATGAGGATGGGCTCACGTTGACACGTCAGCACGAAAAACGGAAAAATACACTTTATATCTCTTCAGGGAAGACTGTCTTGTTAGAAGACTCACTAGATAGTGTTTAAGGCACCACCCCCTCCCCAAAAACCCTCATAACGTCACCCCTATAAGTGTGTGCGTGTGTACATGTGTGTGTTTGTGTGTATTTGAAGTGCAACACTTCGACACCATCTTCTCTTATCGGAAGCGCAATTGATGGCTGCCAGCTGCAGCTGCGTTTCGTCTACTATTCCTCACCGGCGAAAACGGAATTTGCAGAAATGTTGAGGCGCATGAATCGTCGTAGCAGGCGAATACTACTTGGAACACAGTTCAGCCAGCAGGGGGTTGAGAAACAGAGAGAAAGAGAACCAAATTGAAAGGTGATGGAAGGAAGAAAAATGGGGAAAAAATGTAAGAAAGCCCGGAGGAGCAAACTTTTTCGGAAATGTGATATCGTAGGTTTGGAAACAGTTTTACAACCCAAAACGAAAAAAAAAACAAACACCCCCTATAAAGGGGGGATGGGAGGAGTGCATCCCATCCTTAATGCCCGTATGCTTTTAATGATAATTCCCGTACCGAGCTCGCACTATCGAGCCGGTTGATGATGATTCGGTGAACCATTTCACAACTCGATTTGTGTTTTGTGGTTTTTACGGTTTGGTTTTTACATTTACTATTTGCTGCTCCGTTCTCTTTATTGTTTATTCGCTCTAGGAGTACTTTTTTTTGCTATTTTAAAGAACATTATTTGATTACGAATCCTACTGTATCGATACACGCGCAGAGTTAATAAGATTCACTACGTGAACGCAAGTAAGGTCATTATTCAACTGTTACAGTTAAGAAGCGAGGCAGTGGAGCAAGTATGCGTAAGTTAGTGTTTCTGTGGCTAGGTTTAACGTGCAGATGATGTTATTAGATTTTGGTCCATTCGTACGCACTCTGTGTATCACTGAGCCGCTGAGGAGTCATCTGTTTGTTTTTCTTTTTATTTTTATACGAAAACCCATGTATCCTATACCCTAAGTACGTGTCCGTCCGCTCTGAGCAGAGGCAGGGCGTGGATAATCAAAGAAGGATAATCCTTTTTTTATTTATTATATTTTTTATACAAAACGAGCATGATAAAGAAGAATAAAAAATAAAAAAATATATATATATACACTTATTGAAAACAAGTCCCCCCTTTCCACTCTATTGCTGTCTGCAGGGCTGGGTCCCGAATTTTTAGGAGAAAGTTTAACTGGATGGTCCAACAGGCGGTCAAAGGCCGGTCACCTTATCATCGAATCGAAATCGAATCACATTGAACCACGTGTGTGTTTGTGTGTATCAGGAATCGTGTCAGGATATGTATATGTGATGAATGTGATCAATGATTGTATATCTAAACTGTATTGGAATGGAAGTCCATTTTGCTGCAAGTTTTGCAAAGTAAAGTAATATAATCTCAAAAAGATGAACCAGACTTGCGGTCGAGATTCAAATGAAAGAAACATCATTTCTTATTCCAGCTTTTCAGCTCCTTTTAGTTCTCAGGCACCTATCGCTGATCCGTGATTTATGTAAGTGCAACCTTCTGTAATGTGTTTAGTGAACGTGGCTTGGCACCTGTTACCATCTCACAGCGCGCGATACTGCAGTGCGGTTTGTCCTCGCACGATTAGATAAACGCACTCAGGTACACCTCCGGCTACAACCATTATCCCATCGACAGTGAGTTTTTGCGCTTCCCAAAAAAAAAAACCATGGATCTCCATCACCAGCTTTGCAGCCAGACTTGTCAAACGCAACACAAAACGCATTCGGTCTAATCAACGGCGTCGCGTTACGTGTCGCGAGGTGAAAATAACTTTTTTGTTGCTCCCACCGGGCTGCGGTGTCCTCACAGATGGTGAACAGACCCTTCACAGACCACCCCAGTGGGGTTTTTTTTTTGTTCCATCGCGGTCCCGGCATCAACCAACAGCAAGGACGAAGCGATGGCACTGGTGGTGGCGATTGGCGTTGGCGTTTGCGGTGCGGACCGGCGATCACGTTGCACCGACAATCCGAAGTCACATTGCAGGGAAGGTGATGCGCGTGGCGCGTCTCTCTCGATGGTCTGCTCCGGCGCTATATCGGCAAGCCAGGAACGTGCGTTCCTTCCGTTCCGTTCCGTTCGTGGTGCGGTACCGTGGGTCCACTTACGCGATCGCCTGCCGTTGATAAGCACCACCGAGTGGTGAAGAAGAAGAAGGTGCTGGTGTGTGCGCACGCCAACGTATGTCGTTGACATGTGAATCAGTGGCTCTTGAACATCGGATCAGATTTGACGCAACAAACCTTCCTCCAGGATTGAAACGTGCCCCATCAAAGCAAATTGGGCAATAGGGCACAGACAGGGCTGTTGCAGAACATTCCCGGTGGACCTGTTTAACCTAATTTTGTAACACTTTCATCCGTGGATCGTGTACCGTGTCCATCTGGACGGTCACTCCCGCTGTTACTGCTGCTTCTGCTGCTGCTGCTGCTGCTGTTGCTACTGACACATGAACCGGAAGTTGACCGCCGCCCCTCGATTACCATTGTAGCTCCAGTGTCCAGCAGAATGCCAACCAACCGTAACGGCACCCGGATGGCGTAACCAGCGGCCCCTGCAACGAACGAAGCCTCCCGATGATCCCGTAGGGGATGAAACCTCCCCCCGTGTCTCTCGGGCGCAAGGGGGAGCAAACCCGAAAAGACCTTGTCCGGTGCCGTTGACCCAATTTATGTATCGCCTCTCTTTGTTTTGCTCGTTACACGCGTTCGCTCGCTTTTCTGTCAAGCTTCTTTCACAGCTCTTCTGGTCCGTGTCGGCCATTCTGACGCCATTTTCCGCGCGTTTTTCGCATCCGCTCGCAAACTGGCCTTTCTTGGGGTTCTTCTGGCCACACGGCTGGGGCTAGTCCGCGGTTAAAGAGTTTTTTTTTGGGAGGATGACCTAAAAATGCAACCAAACGATTCGCAAAAGCGGGTTCCTATCGTGATTGCGTGTCACCGTAATGGCGACACAGCAAAGGGGGGGGGTAGTAGTAGCATGTGTGTCGCGTCCCTTGTCCTCCTCACGAGCCACCGCAACCTTCTAAGCGGTCACACGTGGGGTCACGATTTGTAATGCGAGCTTCTCGTGTTGTTTGCTCGTCGCCCGGTCGTCCACCGCGGTTGGTTGGCGCGATAATGATCGGTAATACTCGCTGTTTACAGGATTGTAGAACTCATCGTGCCAATTTATGTTTTACGTTTTGCTTTTTTACCTAGAACCCGTGCGCGCGCGTGTGTGTTGTGTAACGAAAACCGTTCGCAATCATCCGTAGGGCAGGGACGACCGCCGGTGGACTGCAGTGTCCACGTGAGCTTCCGGGGAGGGGGAGGGCTGACGAGAGTGCAAAGCGCGACCACACGTGAGCACGAGGCGCGGCCTTAGAATGTTGCCTGTTGTGTGACCGTGGAGGAACGGCGGTTGTGGACACGCGAGTGAGAAGCTGCATTCCAATGTGACTATGCAAAAAACTGGGAGATTGCGTTTGATGCATTTCGAGGAAGGCTTCCGTGCACGTGCAGGGCTGTGATTGTGGCAATCATGGAGTGACCGATCGGTGACATCGATCGCGGTGTTGCTAAAGATGCGCCGAACGATCGACTGTCACGAGAAAGCGTCGCGCCGTTGCTACATATTTATTCCAACCTATTCCAAAACCACGCATAAGCTCACACCAACCCCACGGCGGTGTCTATTGCGCGTTGGTGGTTATAATGGTTAGTGCGCTTGCCACACTCTTGTGGCACTCGAGAAAGCACATTACTAAAACATAAGAAAAAGCCAGATCGACCGATCATCGAGTGGCAGCGGCATCGTCGTCGTCGTCGTCGTCGTGGTCGTCGCCGAAGTTGCGGCCAGCAAAGAAAGCGCTCGCTGCTGCTGGTTGGTTGTTGATGGAGGAAAAGTAGAAAGCGAAAGAAATTTAGGTTAAGTGAACGAAGAGGAAGGGGGCAAAGCAGAGCACGGCACGAAGAAAAGACCTAAAAGGAACGGAGGAAAAAATGCGTCCGCCAGAACTTGAGCGGATCTTTCCTTCGCCTCCGGGGGAGGGCTCGCAACGAAAGGTGGGCGTTGTGGGCACTGCTCGCATAATGTGGATAATGTGCGCGGGTGTGTTTTAATTTGGCACAACACGACCAACTCGTTCGTTCGATCGCACTGATCGTTCGATCGGTCGAGGTTGGGGTGTGAAGTAATCTGTAGGGAAGACAGTTTGTGTGCAAAAACAATTACACAAAAACCTGACACGCTCCTCGGTAAGCGTGGAGGTGGGACCGCTTTCTTCGGTCTCCTGATGCAGCGCGGAATCCAACGAGATGAAGCAGCACGCCAATGCGCAGTGTTGCAACACTCGGGTATCGTGGGGGGCTTTGTGTTTTCGATTTCTCGGCCTCGGTTTGGTCCAGCGTCGGATTTTCACTCATTAATTGGCCCCTAGTACGGACCCCAGTTTTCACTCGTTCTCTGTGTTCGGCAACGCAATGGCGAGGAGCGGTTATCAGTGATAATGGTGCGGTTTAACTAGCTGTTGCTGTAAACGCACTTTATGCTATCAACGCTTCAATAGTAAAGGATAAAACTCATTATCTTGATGATGATCGATCAGCAAAAACCATCAAATAAAAGCTATAAAATGGCAAACTACATGGAGGAATGCTAGCAAGATTGGTGATTATGGATGCCCTTCGTGCAAGGTAAATGCCCGATAAGCACAGCATATTTTATGTTGATAAAGAGTACGTTCATGAGTGACCCTTATTTTTACACTAATGGTGATGTTCTTGCATTGCATTCATGTAAAAAAAAAACTTATATTTAAAACAAAAACATTACACGCTTTTGCAGAGTAAGCCATTGAAACTACCTCATGTATGCATTATAATCAGCTAATTATTATCTGGGATGTATTCTGTTTTGTTAAGTACAAAGTTTGCTATACGATTATAAGTCCATAATGTACGTTTTCTTTTAAATTAATCCTAGAATGAATTCAACCTCATTTTACGAAGAAATTATCTTGTTTTTAGGATTCATACTGCGGTTCTTCATTAGAATTCGTTGTATTATTTTGCAAATACACTCTCTAAATGATCAGGAACACTCAAAATAAGGATTTAATATACTATTTTGTGAAGATATTATACTATTCTAAAGATTCTAATTGATTTTCCGATGTAGTTTTAAAGTTATTTTAATTGAATTTATCGCTTCTTAAAGAGAATTCTGCAACTTTCTTGAAAATGTGCTTCTGGAATTGATAGATCCTACCAGTGAGCTTGGTTTTGAGTTACAAAATAAGCGACATCCAAGGATATCAGTATCACTGTGACATTTTCCGTCGCAGAAATGGGTTACTCTACTGAGTTAAGCGGTCGCTGGATGGTAATGGAATCCTCCTGTTTCCTCTTTGCCGCTTCCGATGCCACCATATGTGGCGTGGAAAGCGATCCCGTCGAAAGGGATATGTGAAAACGTAATCGCTGTAACCGAAGAAAGCCAACCAACAGCCAACGGTGTACGAAAATGTCTCGCAATACTTTCACCATTGTAGAGCGCGCGATTTTCCCATCCTCGATCGTGTGATGATGGCCGTGAGCAAACGAGAGGACGGGAGCGAGAGAACGGAAAGCGCGATGATCGTATCGATGGTTGTTCTTCATTCGCCGTGACTGGAATCTTCATCTGGGGCTCGCTGTTGCTTGGGGTTTCTTTTCGCTAACGATCGTGCGGCAGAAACTGCAGCCGACCAGGGGACGGAGAGAGGGACCACCTTGGCCTCTCGTGTACACCTTTCACCCCTCCTTTCGGTCTCCTCACTACGGCGGTTGCAATCGCACCGGTGGACGAACCGGTGGACGGATGGCGGCAGCAACAACAACAACAAGATTGACCTAGATACTTTCTTCTTTCACTCGCTCGGTGGCTTTCCTCTGGCTGATGGCACGATCGCAGAGTGTGTCGAACGTCGTCGGATCCGCCACGATGCCTGGCTGCCGACTCCTTTCTTTCTCATTCCCCCGTTTCGTTGCGGTGTTGTGTGTTTCTTTCTCCACTTCACATTATTTCATTATTTTGTGTTGGCGCGCACGCCGCACGCAGTTTGTTTTGCTTCATCTTTCTAAGGGTGGCCGGGGAGCTCCGATTGACGCAGCTTTACGCGTGCTTCACGGTTTGTTAAGCGGCCCCCGTTCAAGCGCGGCAATTGAGCAGCAGATGACGCTCGCCCCAAGATGTACCACGGGGGTGAAAGAGAAAGAGAAACGGAGCTTTATTGGAACGTTAAACAACAACAACACTAACAACGGAAAAAATGTGTCGGGAAAAAAAGGAAAGATACTGCGGATAGCGCTACGATAGCGGGACGAACGAGCGGAAGATGACGTGATTGGGGCATTACAAAATTAATTATTCCCCGCTACAGTGACTTCATCAGCGCTGTAAGTGCTGCGCCAATTGTTAAACGGTAACACTAGCATCATCCTCGCGAGGATGATCGTGGCTGATGTAGCATTACGCGCGTTCCAACACTTGCATGATCGCGCTCTGCTTTCATTAATATTTTTCGTACCTGTTTTTCACAAAACATAACCGATACCCATTAACATAATCAAACAAAATTGATGAGAAAAGTACTCGATTTATTGTACACCATTTTGATGAAATGTAAAGCTGTTTAAAAGAAACAAGTTCGAGTGCTATACAACGTATACTAAAACTATTTCAGATTTCATAGAGAAATATTCTTTTCGTAAGTGGTTTTCAATGTACTAACTTCTTGTTTTTGGTGTTCAATGATTAATACCTAAAGACAAAACGAAAAGAAAGAGAAAGAACAAAAGAACGTAACGCAAGATAGAGAAAGGAACCTCGCAAAAACACTCGAAAAAACTGTCGCTTAAAATAGAATAATTTCTAGTTCTAGTTAATACGATTTTTTTTTAAATCAATCTATTCTAACCATCTTATAATTTTTATAATTATTTACCAAGGCAATTAACTTCATTGACCTGCTTTTACTTTTTTTTCGCAAATTTTTAACCAGCATTTGAGTTTTGTATTTTCGTGATTCGAATTTGTAGCTCCCTCCTATTAGATCCCATTCCTTACATAAAAAAAACGAGTGTTTCCTTTCTAAACAACTGGCTGGAAATAAAACAAAAATGCATAAAGAACCGCCCATCCAGCCCATCATTATAACACTTACTTCGTGGCCACCTTCCTCCTTTCGCGTTAGGCGTTCGTTAACTAGAGATCGCGGAAAAAAGTTTTCTCTTTCCGTTCGCCTCTCCAACCGGCGCATCCACGATCATCGGCGTGTCTGCAGAACCGGTTGGCCGCAGTTGCGGTGGAAAAAGGAAAACAGGGCCCTCGGGCCGGGGGAGGGATGCAATCTCTCCCGGTGTGCGGGGAAAAGTAAAGGAAGGAAACAGCGTGGGCTCATGGATCCCGGATCGGTGTCGAGAGGCCCTCGCTCGCCTGCGCGTTATGTGTACGCTGCCGTCAACCCATTATGCTCTGCGCTGGCGCAGCACCATACACTGACGTAAAGCGAAACATAAAAAAAAAACGGCTGCATGGTTGGATAGGTTGGCGTGCTGGCTGCCTCGCTGGCTGGCAGACCAGGCTGGAATCGAGGGCATTAGGGAATGGCACCAGCGTGCGCGAGAGAAAAGAAAAGTTGACCTCAAAAAGCGCCGTGCTCGGTCGCTGGTCGTGCAGCAGCCCGGTTGCCCTCGGCCCCGGCCCTGGCAACGGAGAAAGGTTAGGGCCAACGGTGTGCCAGCGATTGTGTCTGTCTCTGTGTACGTTGCGTTGCGAACAGATCAGGGTCAGAGCGCGGTGGAGCGCGTGGTGCTTTGGCGCGCGGTGTTGAATTGTCACACAGATTTCTAGGTTAAGCGCGCGCAATGCTCAATTACTACTGAGCAGGCCATGATCATCGCAGCAACCTTTCTCTCTATTGAGGGCCCCCTTCCTCCTCTTTTTGAGGTGATCATTTGGGGATTAGAGTCCCTTACTCGTGATGTCAACCGTCAAATGGATCTCTGACGACGTCGGATTGGCTAATTAATCCGCGGTACTTTTGCATGCCAGTTGCATCGGGATCGGGAGCCCGGTGACACAATTGCGTCCGCTGCACGGGTGATGCATCCCGTCGACTTACTTCGGAGAAATGTGACGTGTAAGGTTCCAAGTCAAACGAATTGTATGACTCACGAGCCACGGCTGGGACCGTCGATTGGTTTGGTTTTGTACTGAAAGCAGATGAAAGGAACCGTGACAATCGTTATATAAATTCTCTCACACTCCTTTTGGAATGTCAGGAAAGTGATTCATTTCATTTTAACATCCTCCCCATTGTACTAAGTGACACCAGGAGCAAGATCACCGTCGATAATCAAGAGGGATCTGCAAGTATACAAGCCAAGATGGTTTAGCATGCCAATTAGCAGGTTGCTTGTGTCCAGCGTCGGTGTCAGATCAGTGGGCAAGATAGCATCGAAACTAGTTTCATCGCTGCGTCGATAAGAGCTAGCGGACCATTTTATTCAATAAACCAAGCATCCGAGGTGCCCTTTTCGCAGCAACGACAACATCATCAACAAGAGTGCTAATGGAAAATGGTCCCACACGGTTTATGAGTATGGCCACGAGAGAGAACGTTCGCAAAGCTGTATGATTATGTATGAAGCAAGTTTCAATAGCATTACCGTGGCGCCACCTTGGCCATTGGCCGTTCTTGGTTTGCTTCTGGTTTAATATTTTGTTCTTTTGCCTATGGACCAAACAAAATGTTAATAACCGGGGGCGAAGGGATAAATTGTGTTATGCTGTGCTATGCTATGCCATTCGATAATATAGATATCTGTAGCTGGTCGAGATCTTTGTTGAATGACGAAGGCAACGTTGAACAGTCCTTGAACTGGTCCAACTATGGGGGTAAATGGGTGTGATTGGTGGTTTGGTTGAGGCTCTGTCTGCGTGTTTTTTTTTTTTGCTCACAAGTGATCACAACACAAAACCACAGCAAAAGAAACATGAGCAACAACCCCGCATGACATTCAGTTCGGTGTGACGCTTTTGACACTCGACGATCACTGATCGCCACTCCACCAACCCCCTATTCGGTGGGACTTTCGGTTTTCCACCCCATGAGAAGCAGCAGCAGCAACAGTGAGTGCCATGAGCTCCACGATGGCTTTAGCTTTGAACTTGAACTTTGGGCGAACGCACGATCACCGATCGCAGGGGATCACATCGCCACTCAGCTCAACTCAGAGCTCAACGAAGCTGCCGTCTGGTGGGGAGCACAGCCAGCACCACAGTTTATGGTTCGCTTCAGCGTACGGTGTTTGGAGGAAGGGATAGTTCGCTGCACTGCGAGCGCGGTGGTAGTGGTGGTGATCGTGATCGTGAAAAAAAACCACCGACCAGAGAACCGGCCGGTTGTTGCCTTCACCGCGCTGTGCTGTCCAGTGGCGTAGCCTCGAACTCGACCGTGGTGGCCACTGACATTTGCCTCAATGGCACGTCGCGGTCGACTCCGGATCCGATCGCTCTGCTGGCGTTTGCAGCGATCCTTACCACACTGTTTTGCAGCCGTAGTAAAGGGGTTTCGTGCCTGCACTGCAGTCGCAGTTGCTAACAGGTTATGCTTTATTGCGGTTAATCCAAGCGGCTTCATGCATCATCCCGTGGTGGTGGTTGCGAGGAAGATCGCGAGATAACCATCGGGAGGAATCGCATCCCGAATCCTTAACGCGATTGGGTTCAATGGTCAGTTTAACATGATCGCTCGGTCCTTTTTCTGATGAATTATTAATCATTTATTTGCTGCAATGATAAATGTAATTGAAAATCACTGGAATCTGATTCGAATTTGCAGCTGATGCTGACTACCGGTGCCGATCACATATACAGATCTCGAGTGCAGCAATGTTTCAACGCGAAATGTTGGTGGTGGTGATAGTGGCGAGGGCAGCAAAATATGGAACTGGAACACGGTAGCATACGGTGGACCGCAGTAGTACCGTGACTTGCGTTTGGCCTAAATATTTAATGAAATTTCATATCCCCTGAGGAAGACCTGAGGGAGAGAGCGATCGGGAGACAGTAGAGGAGTCTCCTCCACCTCCCTTGAGTGCAACCATCATGATGGGAGCACCATTGTCGCGCGAAAGTAGAACAGCGTGCAAACAGGCGGCGAGATATATTTAATTCATGCAAACGAGGAGCAACGAGGAGAGTCCCCCCGGAGTGAGTGAGCGAGCGGTGGTGAGTGTGGTCCCGGGGGATTGATCTACTTTTTCTCCGTGATTCTTTCTCCGATCAAAGCATGGGCCATGGTAGTCTGGGCTAGCTGGGACTGCAGTGTTTGCAGCCGCGCACCGTGACATCGTTTACTGGTTTATTGACGATTACCGTGGCTCTCGGTGGCTCTCGACTTTCTCCGCAATGATTGTGCGGCCGCACTCGCCCCGAGAGAGTTTGCGCGGAAAACTTGGCGCACCGATACGAACAGAAACAAAAAAAAAGCAATGCTCAACCGTGGCCTATCGCAAGGCTTCCCCAAAATGGGGAGAGCAAAAAAGAGAAAACGATGCCGTGCGACCCGCGCTGGAGTAATGTTTATCCAGCCATCGTGCGATAATATCATTACCGTGTACATGCAACAGGCTTGTTATGGAGGAGGGGAAGAAGAAGAAGAAGAAAAGGTAGTGGCAAGAGAAAAAAGGGAAAATGATGTAGCCCACCTGGCTATTATCGGCATGCTCTGCACGGTGAGGTGTTGATTGGAAAATGGGAAAATGGCGTACAGGATTTATGGAGCAACATTACAAGAAAGCGAAGAGTGGGAAAATGGAGCCATTAAGTAATAAAATTACAGTTTTAAATTCGTTAAACTAAGGTGAATAAACAAAGAATTATTATTAATTTTAAATAAGTATAGAAGAAGTAAGTAAAATAACAAGTGAGTCGATAAGTTTGAAAGAATGTTTGCTAGAAGGTAAAAGAGTCAGGTAATAGTTACCCGAACTATAATAAAGCAAAAAACACTGCAAACAAACATAAAAGTAAACAAGGAACAGGAATGAGTTATAATACAATAGAAAAAACAAAAAAAAATTATAAACAGATGTGAAAATGGCTGCTCGAACAAGTAAAGATGGATCTCTAAAAGTCAAAATGAAATTAATCACATTAAATGCATCTATAACTCTTCTCCAATTGCTTGGCTCACAGTGAATTAATCGTTTTGAGAAGTCTGCGATGCAGATACAGTTCTACATTTGAAAAAATACCAATACCAATAGAATAGCCTCTACACCGCAACAGCAATCCGCGACCCAATTGTGCAAATGCTCGCGATTTACATCCATATGGGGCCAGATAGCGCCTGATTGATTTTCTAATAAGCTAACGAGTGCCAGACTCTCGTCTGCTCGCCCCGCTTCATGGTCACCCCCCACCTCCCAATGCCCGATGCAAATAGGATTACAGTGATAAGGGAAGCGCAAGCGCAACACCTCGACACCTCGCCCCAGGTCCACTTGTAATGTGCAAATGGAATCAACAATCCGGTCACGTGGCGCAGCACTTGAACTTTGCGCGCCTTGAACGCTCTGCCCCACCCAAAGCAACGAAACAGCGCTCCGGCCAGCTCGAGCGAGTGGCGCGGTTTTAATGCGCGAATCGAAGCAAAAATGCGGGCGGCGAGACAGCGTCATAATAATAAGCGATCCGCCAGTCGCATCCCTTTCGATGACGGATTATGAGAGATTTACGGTTGCGTAACACAAACACGAGCACAAAACCATCGCCGGAACCACCATCATCGCCATCGTCGTTGTCAGCATTAGTTAATGTTTTCATCGATGACGGAAAGTTCCCGTCTTATCGGTTCTTCCGGCGTCCTCCATCACCGTCGCCTTCGTCTTGGTCTTCTAAACCGGTCGTGGGCGACGATGATGACGGTCGGCGGCCCGGCTTATGGCTGATGGCCGTGATGGTATGTGAGGCCACCGCAGCCACCACCACCACCGCCAACACCACCAGCTGTTATCGGTCACCAGCTCAAGGAGTGTGCGCGCGCGCCGGGATGATGATAATTGTTACTCAATGGCGCGAACAGCAATAGTTGCAGCTGCGTGGCGAGATCGTTGCGAAGAGTGTTCGCGCAATCATTCGCCTGCAGGTTGGCTGTGGTTGCCGGGGATAATGCGGAAGAAATGTTAAACAAACGTTCGTTGATAACAACTAACAATAACATAGGTTGATACATAATTGACACTATTTTTAGATGCCGCTGGATGGATTGCTATGAAAGAAACAATGAAGCTCCTTATCAATAGGACGCTTTACGAGATGATTATACAATAAAATTGTTTGTAATGCATGTCAGAATCTCAAGAATTTTATGTTAGAAAATGAAAATTGAATCAAATTATTTGTGCAGAGCATAAGTTACATAATTTAAATAGCGAAAAAAAACCCGATCATCATGCGTCTCCATTCGACTTCCGAGCTCCGCGAATCCGTTGCATCATCCGTTTAGCATCGACAGCATCGGCATGGAAGCGCGAGCTGGACCTCGGTATCGTAATGACTGCCTAAGCCAACAGTGTCAACTAGCAAATCATAACACGACACCGTTCCGGCGGCCATCAGCTCCTGCACCTCCCTTCCATCTTCTCATTGTCCTCCGCATCTGTGCTGGCGCGCGCTCCCGTTACGTTCACACTGGCTCATGATCAGTTGGCTGGCTGGCTGGCTGGCTGGTTGGTGGGTGCTGCTTTGTGCCTCGATTGCATTTTGCCAAGCCAAACAGATCCGCCGGCCCTCAAGCTGGCGTCCATCCCGCCCCCTGTGGCTGTTCCATGGAATCCAAACAGACCTTCCGGCCAGTACCCAGCCAGTGAAACCAAACACCAAACAAACATTCCACGGAACACTGGCCTGCTGGGATGGTGCCCGTGCAACCGAGGTAACCGTTGACGGTCAATTCGGTGACCGTCAATACGGTGACCGTGATGGTGGTACCGAGTGTAACCGGATCGCCGACGCCGACCTAACGGACCACAAGGACCCTGGCCGGCCCGACAACGTGTTACCCATCCCGCCCCGGGGGGACTGGCCTTTCGTTGCCCAGGTTGGGTTGATATTTGACGTTACGTTACTTACACTTTTCTTTTGCCATCGTGGACGGACACTGACCACAGATACCTTCTGTTGAATAACATCCACGATAAAGAGCTGTTTAGCTAACGAATCTTGCGAATAAAATGCTATTAGGGATACTGTTGGTTAGTTCCTTAAAATCCATTTAGTATCCTTTAGAAAACACCCGGGCATTCCCACACATTATCCCTCGGTGATGCTTCGGGTCAGGGCCATGGATAGTGACACCGGGTCGACACAGTGGCCTCCGTTGGCCTCGTTTGAAGAGCGTGTCAATGAGAACGACGCCAGGTGCGCAAGGCCATCCTCGATGCCGGCCTCGATGAGGTGGCGGTTGTGCACCATCATCAGAAGGCGAGCGAAAGACCATCATTGTCATTATCGTCGTCACCATCATAACCGTAATCATGACAGGTGGAGTAGCTTGGGTGTTCCGGCCGGCCACCGGCCAGTGATGCCACAACCGGTTTGATGCCGCCGTAAAACGCAGCGCATCAAACGATAGGTCGGTGGAGCTGGCCAAGAATCTAGGAATGTGGCACCACATTCCCCTCTTCGTGGACTTCCTCTTATGCAGTTCAGTGTGTCAGAGCCAAGTGCCCCCCTGATGGCTTGATGGACGAAAGAAGGAAATAGGTTAGTGTTGCATCGATCTGCCATCGATTAGCAAAGGTAAGACCCCGGTACCGAGGTGATAATGCAAGAGGATTGATCATGATTAGAAGTGTTATTACGTAGAAAATAGAATGGCCATGACAGCTAGTGTACTGTTGCGTCATCGAGAGCTGGTGAATGTTATCGTCCGATGAAGATGAACTGTGTAAGTAGGAAAGCTGGAAGGTCCTCGACAGCCCATACTTATCTACTTACCTGTCCAGACGGACCGATCTTCAGCTTTATCAGTACGAATTCCTGGGCGATACCGGCGTCTGTCAATCTCGCACATCGCCATGGCCCTGGACGTCAGCGATGGAATGCGAACTTCATTGACGATTTGATAATTTTATGCAAATCACTTCCTAGCCCCCCGCCACTTTGACATTGACGCGCGATCGATGCGGTAGGTTACTCATGAGAGAAGGGGAAGGAACGTTTGCTATCTTATTTTTCGAATTCCATTACAGATTATACCACTTATTGGTTTCACCTGAAGCTGTATTCAGCAGGGGTCGAATAGAATAAATCGATCGCAAAGGCGATCTTAATGGCGTAATGGTTCAGTTCTCGTTCGTTGATCTGTTGCAGAATAGGAAGCCAAAGCAAACAATCACTATTCGCAACAGAAACAGAAGCAACAGTAGACGCGATGACTGGTCGTTCTTAGTAGCAGCGAGTGACGTGGTTGCTAGGGGTCGGGCTCGTTGCTATAGCTGCTACTACGCTAGTACGATCCGGAAGCGCGCCAACATCGACGCCACGGCAATCGATGACACGTAACAGCTCCACCACCACCAGCAGCAGCAGCAGCAGCAGCTAAACGATGGGGCAATCGGGCCAAATGGAATCGATAATTAGCACCGTGCCGTGCCGCACCGTAAAAGGTGGTGGCACGTTCGAACGCGGACGGTAAGGCAGGCCCGGCCGGCCGGCACACAGTGCACGGTCAAGGATGCGCAACGAATGTTTCGAAGGACACCCAGACACGAGGTCGATGGCTTCGGCTAGACCGACAGTTGGTAGGAATGGAGCTGTTCGGTCTCTCTATCTCTCGCTTCAGCACTCGAGTATCGTGTTGAGCTAGTTTATGACATTTTATGCGGAAGAGTTTACGTGCCATGTTGACTGTTCGTTATCGAAGGCGCAGCGCGCCAGTTGGCGCTCTGTTATGTAAGATCATTTAACGGCTCCGGAATCCGTTGATCGATGAGACGCCGCGTCCGGGCTGCGTGCGAACGAATGCATTGCGTGTGGAAGGGTTGGATGTACAAAACGGACGATAAGGGCGCTAAATTAGTTGTTGAATTAAAGATGAGGAAATATTCTGTTGGGTCAACCAACAGGTTGACTGATTATTGGATGGCATTTCCAAGGGGATGCTAACAGAATTATCGTTTGTTGCTTATTGATTCGCACAGCAGTCTTACTTTAGCAGCTGGCGATCGAAGGGTAGAGGGCTTGTAAGGGAGATGTTTATACAATGCTATGATCACGATAAAATTTAGACAAGAGTACAAACCATGGATCAGGAATAAACATTTTCGTTAATTTTGATTTCGAGGAACGGGCTTGACAGTAACCACCCGAAGACCCATCAAACGATTTTACATTTCTTGCTCAATCTTACGATAAAGAAGACAGGCATTATCTCATTTGAATGCGTTCCAAACTAAAACCTTCGAGATTTGTTTTTTTCGACCAGTTCCCTGGAAAGAAACTCGTCTTTCAAAAGCGATAACCGCCGTGCTGCAATTATTATCTCCAAATGAGCGATAAAAGCATTATGCATTCAAATAAAATCCAAATCTCGGTTTAATGTAGTCAAAAACCCAAGCTTTTCATTTTCATCAGGTGCATTCGATTGTTCTCATGTCTTTGGTTTCGAAATTAACTATCCGATTAAATTTGCGGTAAGTATTCTGGTCATAAAAATAAATTCATTGCTCAGATACACTTAAAAAGCGATTATTGTTTTGATACTCCAAATAAGTGAGATGGTTAAAACTACCCGAACTGAGGTAGTGATAGTTTGATATTTGCAGCTGACGGTTGAAGCTATTTTCGATTGGACGTGAAGCGTGTTGCCAACGGTTATTTTGTCCTGCGAGTAATGTTAGCGAAAATGTAAGTTACGAACTAGAATGAATATGTAAGAAATGGATAGGAAAATTATTCATCTCACCTCACGATAAACCCAATCGATCGGTGATTACTTGCTTAGATATGTAATACCATGTGTTTTTTATTCGTAGGTACTGCATAATCGTGCTGCTTTTGCCGTTCAGCGTTGCTTTTGAATTTTTTTGCAAAAAATTCTGCGTACTGAAAAATTATAACCCTGTAAGAGATGGGACGTTCATGTTTAAATATGTTCCAAGCAATAAGTTTCTCGTAATATTGAACCTTCAATGTTCTAATGTTGATCATGAACTATTAGATTACTATCCCTGGCCTGTTTTCTCACTTAGGGAATCACCTGATGTTAAAAGTTTACATGTATCGCGGAATAGTAAGGGTACCACCTTATATATTTCCAGAACAGGGTTATCCTCGATTGAATGTGAGTTGAATGAAAACCTTCGGACTCTGAGTATTGTGAAGAGTCTCGTGGAATCGATTTCGCCTTCCATACGTAATCTCATACGCCTTGAAGAACTAGAATTTTCTAAAGGATTAATCCGTGAGCTAGATTTGAGTGTGTTTTGCGGTTTAGGAAGCCTTAAACATTTGATAATTCATAAGAATAAAATCCGGTCTATCGTTAACAGGGTAACGAGTTCATCATGTAGGCTGGCTATGATTGATGTAGAATTAGTAGATAATTTCATACAAGTTCTTAATTTAGAATTGTTCAATCGTTTCGACAACCTTAATAACATCATGATTAGTAGCAATAAAATAGAACTGGTGGCTGGTAGATTTGTGAACAAAGCCATTAAGAGGATTGACTTGCACATAAATCGTATAAAACAAATGAATTTGTGTCAATGGGAAACACCGTCACTAGTAGAATTGGTTCTGAATTCAAACTTGTTGTCAACCATGCCGACATGCATCGACAAAATCAAGAGCATAGAAGTAATTAGAATGTCAAATAATAATCTTACCCACCTTGACATTAGTTGGTTGGAGCCATTAAAAAATTTAAAATTCCTTGAATTATCCAACAATAACATAGCTAACATAATTCTTCGCAGTATTCCCAAGCAGCTCAAGTATTTGGACGTAAGTGAAAATAGACTAGACTCCGTAGATTTGTCGAGCATTCCTTCACATTTTTGTCTAAAACTAGTAGGCAATATATGTAGTCCTTCGAACGAAATCAATTTCACAAGACACTTTGCAGACTTTAAGATCGGTAAATAAGTACGAGGATTATTTTTGATAAACTTTATTCCTTCGAACAAAACGTAAACTTAAATTTTAATTTACGATAATTTTTTGTGTGATGAATTACACGCGTAGCCAAATGCAATCTACAGAAGGTGGTAATATATAAATTGAGAGAACCGAGAGGGGTTTTTATTGGGAACGCGGTGGAGCGCTTTTCAGGTTCTTGGCATTGGGCATGGGAATCCTCGAAGACATTTGAATGGTTATACTTATCCGCACCTCAATTCGTATCACCAGTTAGGCGATTGCGCCCTTTAACAGCTAAGTGATCGTTGGTGGATAGTTGTTCGTATGGCTCGCTCGTATGCCACCATCCTTGGCTGTCGCTCCATCTCGGTTTATTTGGAATTTTAGAAGCATGAGAGATAATTTGCCATCATACTATGCTCATTCGTGGCCTCCATTACAGTACCACTAAGCTTGATCAGACACAATGGAATTTCTGCTCATCGTTCGTTATTGAAGCATCTGTTTATTTCCCTTCTCAAATACAGGAGATCAAGTCTCAAACACAGGAGACCAGGAGTGTAAGGTAAGCAAAGTGTAGGAAAGGATGTCAAGGAGGATGGAAATATCTTAATCGTTGATTGCTCAGAATATGATATAAGGATTGCAAGAGTGATTCGCATCGCTCGATAAAATCGCCATTTTAACTGGTCGCTTCAAAAACATTGTAATGCATTTAATGTAGCCAACAATAAATTATTCTACTGTCATCAATTGCAAGCTACCGCATGCATGCGTTTGCTCCCATTGCTTTCCCTAATCATCATATGGAGTTTTCGCACGGTAAGTAGCTTGATCAAATCTCTCATATGATAATTTCAACGCTAAGTGCTCAGATACCATTAAAGTTCGATTATTGTTTTGATACTCCAAATAAGTGAGATGGTTAAAACTACCCGAACTGAGGTAGTGATAGTTTGATATTTGCAGCTGACGGTTGAAGTTATTTTCGATTGGGCGTGAAGCGTGTTGCCAACGGTTATTTTGTGTCCTGCGAGTAATGTTAACGAAAATGTAAGTAACGAGCTACAATGAATATGTAAGAAATGAGTAGGAAAATTATTAGTCACACCTCACAATGGGGTTAATGGTGATTGCTTGCTTAGATATGTAATGGAATGTTTGCTTTTATTCCTAGGTACAGCTTAATCGCTCTGCTTTTGCCGATCAGTGTTGCTTTTGAATTTTTTTGCAATTCTGTCAAATGCACGTTAACAAATTACAACCCTGTAAGAGATGGGACGTTCATGTTTAAATATGTTCCAAGCAAAAACAGTCTCGAAATATTGAACCTTCAATGTACAGAAGTTGATCATAAACTATTAGATTACTATCCCTGGCCTGATTTCGTCCTCTGGGAATCGCCCTATGTTAGACGATTGCATGTATCGCGGAATAGTAAATGTACCAGCATTCACATTTTCAGAACAGGATTATCCTCGATTGATTGTGAGTTAAATGAAAATCTTCGAAGTCTGAATATTGAGAATAGTCTCGTGGAATCGATCTCGCCTTCCATACGTAATCTCATACATCTTGAAAATCTATCAATTTCTAGAGGATTAATCCTTCAGTTAGATTTGAGTGTGTTTTGCGGATTAGAGAGTCTACAACGTTTGATGATTCATAGAAATAAAATCCGGTCTGTCGTTAGCAGAGTAACGAGTTCATCATGTAGGCTGGCTATGATTGATATAGCATTACTAGATAATTTAATACAAGTTCTTAATCTAGAGTTGTTCAATCGTTGTGATAACCTTAATAACCTCTTGATTCGTGTCAGTGAAATAGAATTGGTGACTGGTAGATTTGCGAACAAGGCCATTAAGAGTATTGACTTGCGCGTAAATCGTATAAAACAAATGAATTTGTGTCAATGGCAAACACCATCATTAGTCGATTTGAATCTAAATGCAAACTTGTTGTCAGCCATGCCAACATGCATCGACAAAATCAAGAGCTTAGAAGTAATTACAATATCGGACAATAATCTTAAATATTTTGACAGTAGTTGGTTGTATGTTCTGGATAATTTAAAAAGGCTTGAATTATCCAACAATAAGATAGCTAACGTAAATCTTCACAGCATTCCCAAACAGCTCAAATATTTGGATTTAAGTGGAAATACACTGGACTCCGTAGATTTGTCGAGTGTTTCTCTTTCAAAATTTTGTTTGAAACTAGTTACTGATTTTTGTAGTCCTTCGAACGTAACAAATATCACAACACACTTCGCAGACTTAAAGATCGGTGAATAAATACGAGGTATATAGGTGAATGAATATGTAAGTAATGGGTAGGAATAGAACAATGTTTACTGCGCTTGTCGAGGATTATAGATTTATGTCATGTCCAACCTTCGCCTTTGACTGCAGGTGTGAAATTACGGGAACATATTGTTCTACATGTGGTTTCAAACTTGCTTCTGCAATTAAACATTATTCATGTTCATCACGCCATCGAGTAGGTTTATGATAATTCTTAGCTTAGATATCTAATGAAATGTGTACTTTTATCCGTAGGTACTGCTTAATCTTGCTGCTTTTCTCGTTCAGCGTTGCTTTTCATTTTTATTGCGATGATGTTTGCCATTTGGAGAACTATGATCCATCAAGAGACGGCATATTCATGTTGAAATATGTTCCTCAGGATAACAATCTCTTCATAAAAAATCTGGAGTCTCTAGCAGCGGATAATAAGCTATTAGATTACTATCCCAGGACACAACTGTGTATACTGGACTCGCCTCATGTTAGACGCTTGACCGTATCGCGGAAAAGTAATTTGACCAAACTGTCACTTCTCATGACGGGAGTGGCCTCAATCCAAAGTGAGTTGAATGAAAACCTTGTAGATGTGAGTATTATCAATAGTCCCGTGCAATCTATCTCGCCTTCCATAGCCAACCTCAAACACCTTAAAATGTTTGGCATACGTGAAGGATCACTGCGTGAGCTAGATTTGTGTGTATTTTGCGGTTTAGGGAATCTACATTCCTTAACTTTACCAAAAAACAAAATTCAATCAGTTATATGTAGGGTATGGAGTACCCCATGTAGGCCTGCTATGTCTTACATAACTTTGGAACGTAATTTCATACGAGTTATTAATTTAGAGTTGTTCAATCGATGCGGTAAACTTAATCAACTTGTGGTTCATAGTAATGAAATTGAATTGGTGACTGGAAGCTTTGTGAACAAGATCATTAAGAAAATTGACTTGTGCAACAATCGTATAAAACAAATGAATTTGTGTCAATGGGAAACGCCATCTTTGGTGGAGTTGAGACTCCATCTAAACCTCTTATCAGCTATGCCGGCGTGTATCAACAAAATCAAGAGCTTAACATATATCAATATGTCAGGGAATAATCTTACATACTTTAATAGTAGTTGGTTGGAGCCTTTGGAAAATTTAAAATATTTTGGTTTAACTAACAACAAATTATTAAGCGTAGCTCTCCCCAGCTTTCCTAATCAGCTCGAGCATTTGGATTTATATAGAAATGAATTCAACGTCATCGATTTGTCGTATGTTGCAAGTTCAAAAGTATGTGTTCGACTGGTGTTTCATGTGTGTAGTTCTTTGAATGTATCTGAAGTTTCTTAAACCAGGCACTCAGAGTTTAACATATCAATTGTGAGAATTAAAGGGATAGCACCTGATCACCATATGCATGCTTTTAAATTATATTATTACTTGTAAGATGTTATTTGAACAAAATAAATAACAAAACGAGTTAACAGAATCGATCATTTCCGTTCATGACATAAACTCAGCGGTTATTGAGGCTAAAATATGCTTGCGAAATAAATAACCTGTGATTATCTTATTGTTACTATAGAACCCTGTCAGAACATTGGTTACTTATTATTACAGTGTCTTTCACCTATTTGTTCCATGAGATTGTATAAATATGTTGTATAAATTGTTGTCATCAAAAAGGGGTTTTATTTCAATGAACGTATGTTATAAAAAGCATCTTGAACTATTAAAAAGCATCCGTAGCATAACGAACATAATACGATGATAATGTCATGTTCGTTAGTACATGAAGGTGTCATAGTACTGGTCCTCGCTCGCCGTTCTGACGCACAGTGCCGCCTCTTTAATCCGCTTCTCGGCCTGCTTCACCATCTGTCCCCACAGATAGGGGTGCGGTTTCATCAGCTCCTGAAAGTCACCCGGTTCCAACCAGTAAACCTCGCACACCTCCAGCGCCACCACGCTCACCATGTGCCGAGCGTCTCTTCTGAACAGGGCCACCGCCCCAAAGTTGGCACCGTCCACCATATGACCGAGCTCCACCCCGTCCGGTGTGTAGACGGCGGCGGTTCCACAAGCCAGAAAATACATCGCGTCCGCCGTGTTGCCGGCCGTCGTGATCGTGTCCTGTTCCAGGAACAGCTCGAATCTCAACCGCTCGGTGATGTCCTCGAGCAGATAGGCGGGCAGGTCACGGAATATCTCGGACCGGTTCAGACAAGCGGCCTGTGTCACATCCATTAGTACCTGGCGCCGCAGATTGCCGGACGTGTGTGCCAAGACTGCCCGCTCGTCGAAGTAATGCATCCGGTAGTGGTACGCAAAATGGCGGCACAGTTTACGGTGTTGCGACCGGCTGAGGTGCTTCTTTTTGCAGAACGCATTGATCTCATTCAGTACCTCGTCGTACTGGGTACTGCTGGCGTCCTCCAGCATAATCGAGCGGATGAGTAGCAGCAGGATATAGGTCGACCAAATCCATCCACCGAGCAGCAGCAGCGATTGAATCCATTCGTGCAGAAAATGATGACCCACGGAAAGCGAGTGGCCACCTTGCAGACCAACCTTGAGGGTGATCATCAGTGCTCGAAGATAACGATACGCCACGCTGACGTAGTAGTGCATATCGTTGAGTCTGGCTTGCAGAAAAGCTCTACTATCCGTTTCGACCTCATCTTCCAGTAGCTGGCGGGCGAGCTGCTCCCCTAGGTACTGCCGTACGTCATCGACCTCCAGCCGGTTCCGATGGCTTATTGGATAGAGCGACGCATCTCGGTGCTGATCGTACGACCACAGGACATCCACCAGCATGTGTGCTTCGTGTTGATCTTCGCGCAGCAATGATAAGGCCATCATGGGAGCGATGTACAGCAGACAGGCCGTCCAGTGTAGCACGTAAAGTGTACTCAGAATGGGTTTGATAAAGTTGAGTTGCTTAAGCGATAATTTAAGCCATCCCTTGGCAAAAGTATCCAAGTACGCATTGATGCTTCGAAAGCGCCAGACACACAGCAGGTAAAGGTAAACGAGAAGGCAGAGATACACAAGGACTGCATCCTGATAGAACGCGATCACCAACTCATCCAGGACGAGTACGTACGGCAGGAAAAGCAGGATCTGATTCCCGATGGTCCAGCACCGTAACCGGTGGCGCACAATCTTACCAAACTCGAGCACAATCTCACCTTCGCACACATAGCCGGTAACCAGCAGGAGCACAAACTCCAGCGCAAGTAACAGGCAGAGCAGAATGTCGAACAGCTGCAGTAACAGCAACGTCGAACGTTCTAGATTGATCGCGAAGGAAACCAGAAACGCGAGTGTCAGTAGATGGAGCGTGAGGGCGAGGAACACCACCGATTCCCAGCACTTCCGGAACATGCTGAACGGATGAACGATGAACGGTGGTAGATGGTGCACGAGACGCTCATTTTCAGCCGATATCTTCGTCCTGCTGCGGTAGTAATTGCGCGTTTCCGGATGGTCTGGTGAGACGAGCAGCGTGGAGCGTAGGAACTTTAGGAACCGAGTGTAGAGCGAAGTACCCGGAAGGTTCGGTGGTAGGTGGGTTTCGGAATCGTCCGCCCGGAAGGCACCGGGCAGCGAGCAGCGATGGAGTACCATCGGTGCGTGTTTTGTTCGGCCGGACAGTCTACTAGGATTGGTTCCACAGAACAATTACCGAATGGAAGTTCATCCATGCTTACTGAGTCTTTTGATTATTGGTTGAAAAAATAATATTAGAATTTTACGTAAAGTTGTTATAAAACAGCATACTATTACTGTTTAAAATTTGTTGTTTTGTGGAAATGATCTTTTTGTAATACTGCTCTACTATAAAAGAAACGTGAAACCACCATCCACAGATTAACTAAATCACATCCGTTCTGCAGACCTTGGGTCGTATGAGTTCCCTTCAATGGAGTTATGCAAAAGGCCGTCCGACAATACCGTTTACCGGAGCGGCGGCCCTAACCAACTTCTATGGCTCGCGAATTCGCTACGTAATGTCACGTTTTGTGACAAGTGGCACATGTTTCGATGCTTTTCCGCCAGACCGTGCGGCCTGAGCGAGCTAGGATTGCCCGAGCTAGTCCGGTTCGTGTTAGTGACTACGTCAATACCGATTCGTCACGTTACCGTGCCAGGTGAGTGGAAAACTTTGGCTCCCTCTATGCTCCTGTTTGTCGCAGACGGCACGGTCTAGCTGCCGGGGGCGGGTGACAGGGTTTTCCCCGGATTTGACTTCCTTTCCCTTGACTCCCGGGTGGGGTTGCATTTTCACGCGGCCGGGTATTGTCGTTGTGTAACCTATTGCGATACCGTGTTCGTAACCTTTGGCCCGGGCTCGTCGTATCACCTGGCCAGTGGCGCCCGTGCATGTGACAAGCAACAGCAGACGGTTGATGAATTCATTAGGTGGGGTTTCCCTGATGCTATTTTGCTTCGCAAATTCATTGAGCAAGTTCTTTGTGGTCTTTCGAAGTAACGTATCGAAGAAATGGTTTAATTGTGTTCATAAATAAAAAGAATTGATATGAAAGATACCTAAGTAATTAAGCATTCCACATTCAGCTTGGAGTTCGTAAGCAAAATGCTAAATTTTCACCGATCAACTTTTACTTTCATAATAACCATTTATTTTACAATTAAATACTTCTTGAAATCATAAAACGTTGTTTCTGTACACCGTGAAATGCTTCGATTCGGTGGCAATCACTGTACAAAAACCTTTGGGGTGAAATTAGCATCGCATCGCATTTTGTTGGGAAAAGAAATGGAAAAGGAATCCATTTCTCCTCTCCTCCTAAAGCTAACGGAACTCGCCTCCCGGGGGCGGTCGGTTCTGATGCTAATGCAGTTCTACCCGTCATGCGAAGTAACCTGCATTATATAACGGAACTGGCCAGGGTATCAGCCTCGAATGACCCCGAGGGGAACAGGATCAACTACCGGGCCTTATGCTAATCGGTTGCGAGGTGTTGACCCTGTTGGCCACCTCCTCGAGACTCGAGGTGCGTCAGCCTCATTGGCAGCCATTCGCAGCGACCGAATGCGTAGAATTTATGCTTCACATTAGTCCTGGTGTTGGTCACCCGCCCACCATGCGACATCTTGATCGGCGTCGGCTTGAGGTTCAAGGTGATCACGGGTCGATCATCTTCGATCATGAAAGCGTTACGAAACGCGGTAGTGCCGCCATGGGTGTCGGACGTCAGTGTCACTGACCGAACCGGAATCGATTCACGTAACCAGTCGTATCGGCGCCGGTTGCTGTTACTCTGATGCGAGGTGTTTCCAAACAAATTTTCAATACTATTGATGAAACTTTTCAAACGATATCCTTTTACGAAACGAAAAAAATATTTCTTCATTTTTTTTTGTTCGAAGCGTAATGTATAAATGCAGCGTATAGCTTACTCCGTTGCCAAAGGATTCCGCTTCAAACACGATCCTAGCAACCAGCATTCAACAACCCACAACTGTGGCGTCTACTGTTAGCTCATCAGAACATTTCGTTTAAACCATTTTCGATTGATTCGGCATTCGATGAGGATACGGCATGGGTGAAATTGTGGAGTACATAACGGAGGACGGTCGACGTGGCGATCGGATTCATCATCGATGTCAGCCTCTGGTAAGGATGAGTTTTGAGCTCTTTTGCACTTCATCCATTTATTCTGTCCCTTCTCTTCCGTAGCACCTGGACTGGTTGTCAGGATTCAATCCGCGTGTTCCGTTGCTGAATGTCAGTAGCAATAGGGAGCGCCGAGAGTTGGTGCTGGCCACGGCTAATGTCCTGCTGTTCTACTATTACGATGGCGATCGTGAAAAGATCCTTCCCGTACTTGGACACGTGAGTTCATCTCCCGGGCATCGCTCCTACTCGTTCCAGTGCATTATTATTGTTCATTCTTCCATCAGAAAAGCCACATTAACATGATCGGATGTGATGGCAGTGGACGGTTCGTGGTAAGCTCGGACACCAGTTACAGCATCAACGTGTGGGACCGTGACTCGGTGCCGGTGGACGATGCACAATCGCCGCTCGCAATACGAACCATCTTCGAACCGTTCAAGGGAACGGAAATCAATGCGGTAGCGATGAGTCACGAGGGTAAGTTTCTGTTGGCCGGCGGAGGAGCTGCCCAGTGTAGCCAACTGAAAATCTGGTCCTGGACGGTTGGAAACGATTTCCCGGATGGTGAGTGTCTCGTTCGTTGGGGACAATACCTCCATAATTACCAAGTTCGTGCTCTCCAGACACGATAGCACTTCCGGCACGGCTGGGACGCATCAAGGCACTGCGCTTCTGCGTGGACCGTGGCCGCCGGAACCAGTTTGTCGTGACGATGGAAAGCTGCGTCGTGTTCGGGGCTTGGGATGCGAAGGAACAGAAGCTATCGATCCAGGTACCGAAGCGGCACGGTTTTCAGGATTACAACGATTCGGTGTTTGTGGAGGGCACCGATCGAGCGGTTTCGGTGACCGGGGCCGGTATGGCCATCTTATGGAGCGATGATCGAAAGGCGCAACCCGAGGGTGCCGGTGGGACACTGCTTCGTAAGGAGTTTCTCAAGTATCTGCACCTCAAGTACGCCTCGATAAATGTGGTTCGCTCGTGTGACGAGAAGATCGTTACCGGGGATGATGATGGTGAGATACGGTTTTACGACAACTCGATGAAGATTCTGTACTGGTTCAAGCAGGAGGACCTGGAACCGATTCGAACGCTATCTTTCGAGCTCTCCGGAACGCGCCAGATGAAAAAGGTTGCACGGGATAATGAGCCGATTTCGGTCGGAGAACAGTCCACTACCGAAACAGGTAATGGGCGAAAAATGGTTTTTATTTTCCAGACAATTTTGCGTCTAATTGGCTTCCATCGATATTTTAGTAGAACATGAGAAACAGGCTGTTGAGTTGCCAATTGAAGAAATCGCCCCGAAAGATGTTTCGTTCGATGCAAAGCCTGTGATCGTGCGTGGATTCGTTTCCGCAACAAAATCGGGCAAAATCTACGACATCGATATCGTGTACAACAAAATTCAGGAGCTCTTTCTACCCTCATCCAGCATTATCACCGCCGTTGATGTGCATCCCATAAGGTCGGCCTTAAAGAAAATTCAATGAATTTCAGAAAAATGAAATATATTTCCTTTTTTTAGATCCGAGTTGTGCACCTGTGACGGTAATGGGCGGATGGTGATTTATGATTTGAAAACGAAAACTCCCACTAAGACGCTAGACGTGCCGATACAGCGTACACGACGTGGCAGGATAACAACGCTGGCGTACTCTCCATGTGGTTAGTAAACGTAAATTCATGCTTGCATTCGGATTTTCTTACACCATCATTCGACTTATTACTGCAGGAACATTCCTTGCGGGTGGAGCTGAAAACGGATATCTGTGGATGATCGAACCGAGTGTAATGATTCTTAGCGCCAACAGTCCGCTACAATTTAGCAACGAAAAGCTGCGTATGATAATGTTTTCAGGCGATAGTAAACATCTCGTTTGTGTGGTAAGCACTATTAATTCAGTGGTACAGGAAAAACGCGTAAAACAATCCATTAATGATTGCATTTACAGGAGGAACTGAATAACATCGCCGTTCTGCAGCGGGAAAAGGATAGCTGGAAAACGATGGGCCGTTGTGCATCGCACAAGGTGGTCGATTTAACCTTTCTCAATGTAGCTGAATTTGTGTCAATCGGTGAAGATCGTGTAAGGGATTGAGAGTAAGAGGTCAGCGTACTGAGCGGATCCACACTAATGGCCTGTCCATCATATTCGCAGCACATGGTCCAGTACTCGATTGCCGGTAGCGAGCAAACTCAGCTGGCACCGCTGGCGATCGTGAAGCGAAGGCGCATCGAGCAATCGGCCCTTCCAACGGCAATGCTTCTTCTGCCCGTCGATCAACTGCTGGTCGCTAATGATCAGCTAAAGTTCAAACTTTTTAACGCCAAGACGTTCGAGATTCTGCACACCTTTCTGGGACCATTCCATGATGGTCCAGCGCGATGCTTACGGGTATGGTTAGAAGAACGATCTTGAACCTGAGCAAGATGACAATCATTTCTCTTCCGTGCAGCTACTTCCCGGTGAAACCTTTTTTCTCTTTACCACGAACAACAACATCTACCTTCACCAGTTGCCGATCGATGGCAATCCGTTCAAGTATTTGGCCGTCCGAGGACATCCGAAGCGACTGAAATGGATGCAGCTCACTGGTGGACCGGAACGGTATGCAGTGAGCTACGGTGAAGGTGATCATGCGATCGCTTTGTGGAAAGTAAACACTAGGTACGATTTTTGTTGCATTTTTTCATCGGTTCTATATGTAATTTCATCGTTTTTCTCCTAACAGCCCGGTGCTGGACAATTTAAGGCATGCCGGAACTGGGTTGGATCCGTTCTGTGCCCTCTTGCCGGGTGGTAAGAGTGGCTGCTATGTGCGAGAGATGTTGAGTTTGTTCTTCTACAACCAGATTTCACCTAAAAATAGTGACGGTGATGCAGAGCTCACGGTAGGCTGCCAGTCCTGTGTTCTGGTGCCAATAATTACTATCTTGATGTTTCATTTTTGGCGCAGCTTCGCGATGCGATGGAAACAAAAGATGTTCCGAACTATATGAGAAGCATTGGGTTCCATATGAGCCAATATGAAGTAAGAGTAGTACAAATCCTGGTTTGGTAGAATTTATAGAATAGAATGTGATTTTCAACAGGAACAAAATCTTTGTAAAGAAATGGAACTGTTAGGAACCGGCTGTCTCACCTTCGAGGAAGTCGTTAAGTTGTTTCTCAACCACCGCACGAGTCATTCTCCCAGCAACGAAGACATCCGAATGGCCGTCACCTATCTCGGTGCCACAGTGGAATCCGGTGCGAAAGCAAAAGGACTCTCGGGTTTGCCGTTCATCAACACGTGTTTCTCTTTATTTCTTCAACAGGCACGCAAGTGGATCTACTGAAGTTACGCGAACTGCTGGCCACTATCGGTGAGCCAATCGATGACAAAACGGCGGATTTTTACTGCAAAGTTCTTTTCCCAGCTGTTCAATCGATGGATGATACCGTTAAGAACGATACTGATGTGGCAAACAGTGATTGCGAAGAGCAACAAAGACTGCATCTTATTAGCATCGATGAGTTTACCGAAAGGCTCGGTTGAATTTGGATAAAAAATGTTTCCGTGATGGTTTCCAGGGTAATATATATTTTTTATTCATCCTTCATTATAAAGATAACCAGTTGTATACATTTTTCTTGCTTACATCTATCTAACATACCATCTTATTTACGCGACGTAGCTGAGAAGACGGGCTGTTGCACTGAGCATAAGTGCGGTGGTGCTTTACTTGTAATGGCCATGAGGTGTGTGCAACTGGAATGTCGGCTTCGTTCTATCGGTAAAGGAATGGAATGCTACGGAAGAGTGAAACCGTAAAAGAAATTAACCTGAAGCTACCTGAGAGGCAGCAGCCCTTTAAAACAAGGATATGCTCTTTGCTAAACTGCTAGAAAAAAATGTTGTAGTCGCTGCACAAGCACCACCCACACCGTACACCCTGAATGCTACATTTCTTCACTGTATCGTCGTAATCTATCGCTTACACTTTATCGGTCCCCTACGCTCGTCGCTCGGCTTGCGTATTAGAATGAACTCTGTCCAGTGGATGGATGTTGTCCTTACTGTTACCCAATTCGCCCCGATTC
>NC_064877.1:78345646-78358146 GCF_943734665.1 Anopheles aquasalis
AACCGCACTGCCATTTAATGGATAACGCCACGGATAACTACAAGTTTGCCGTACTATCCAATAGAATCGTCGAAGCCGAACGCCGGGCGGCTTTCACTTGGCATGCAGTTGGGAGTGGGTTTGCCAAAAAATGGCACACATAGTTGAACTCGGCCAAGCACCTACTACAGCGAGCTCTTAGGATAGGATATAGCATGCCAGAGAAGTTTTGTAGGCCAATTCATCCTAAGAAATAGACAAACAAAACTGGGCCTGTCGCAAGAAACATTCTAACGCATAACGAAAAGATGAAAAAATGAATAGAATTTTTGAAAATCTCACACAACAATTAATCGGCACGAGATCAACCGAATATAATATTGAACATGAAGGAAATCTTCTAAAGTTGACGATCAAACACGTTAGTACGAGCAGGCACATCACATGCCATACACAACTGTACAGAAAGTTTTCGTTCACGATAAGCCATGTAGCATGAAGGCGTATCATAAACAAACGTTTCTTATTTCTTAGTTGTTGCAAATTATGCAAGGAATTGTTTTAAATGTATAGAAAATCATATCATCGCGAGTTCGAGCTGATTTAGATCCGAAATAGTTGCTAAAAGCTTCTGAGAAAAGAAATGAGAGCAACGGAACACTGCGCGGCATCACCTGCACTGTTCCAGTATCCAGTAATCATTCATTTTAAATTCATTAACCTTGTGGAGGAAATAAAGTATCACGTAATTATGAAGCAACTCGCAACATCGAAAAGATGTTGAACCTTTTTTGCGCCACTCACTGTATGCGTTTGCACAACTTCACGGACGCAAAGGACGGACCGAAAAGGGATAGGGGGCAAAGCTAAGCAAGGACTCCGCGGCTACACAACACCAGCACAACCGTAACAGCTGGTAGTATGGGTGCGAGGATACGCGGGTTGTGTGAGCCAGCGGAATACGTAAGCGTCTCGGCAAGAAGGAAGGCCCGGCCGCAATCGTGCATCGTCTGCTCCTTCTCGTGTTCTTCGCCGCAGAGACATCACCAACAGCAACGGCAGCATGGAGATAAAACGGAATCCGTACAAACAGTCAAGAACCGCGGCGCCACATTAGTTCTATTTCTATAATATTTTATCTCTTTTCGTCTGGGAATATTTGCCAAAAAACGGTATATTATTTATCATCGTGCCTGCGCCACCGGCGTGTGCATTCTGTGTTGAAGACGACAATTGCAAAGACACCACCAGCAGTAGCAGTAGCAGGCGATGCCAGGTTGCCGAGTAGCAGAGGAAAAAAAAGGACGCTCCTCGCCTCGTTCGTTCGCCACGACGAGGACGAGGACGAGCACGAGATCTCAATGCGTGACTCTATGTGCGATGGGCCCAGCGAATAGGCCGGGGTCTGACAGGGAAGCCATCTAGCGCACTGTATCCTTTGCCCTCGGGGCCTCGCGGTATTCCGCTAGAACCAGCGTGTGTGCGCCTGTTGGACACTCGCATCACGCATCACGAGAATGGAAGGAAAGGGCTTGTGACCGCAGGATAAAGAATCGCTAAAATAGGGCAATGGACGGTTTCGGATGGCGGTCGATGGTCGTTGATATTGATCTTGACGCTACGCGACGCAAGAACACCGCGGTACTCCGCGTTGACGACCTCGATCGTCGCGGAAAATACCTGGCGACCAAGGAGAGAACTGGAGCAACATGAACAATGGGACTTTACCTTATTACCATCAGATAGATGACTTTAATTAGAAAAGTGTTGGTGCGGTTTAGATGTTTCCTTGTTTTTTTACTGTCTTACGACAGAAAAGCATTTAATCGAACTCTTTACATCCCTATTCAGAAGCCGTTCAACGACAAGTGCTAGACGCCATTCCATTTCCATCCGGTCCCAGTAGCCACCGGCTGTTCCATTCCACGGAGTGGCCATGCAAATTAATTCTGCCAGCCAAATTGCTCCACTGACACGAACCATTTGTTCAAGGCCGTTAAGACAGATGAACCGTGGCTGATAGTGGCAGCATCGCGTCGGCATGTCCTCGGCTCGCTGGCTGGCTGCCTGGCTGGCTGGCTCGAATCGAAGTGGAGTGAATTTGCAACCTAATTCTCACCAATATTTCATCGTCCGGGGGCGCATCGAGATGGAACCAATAACTCACCCGTTCGACCTCATAAGATAATCGGTTTCCATTGGACCCCCCCGGGCTCCGATGACAATTTTGTGCGTTGTGTGTGCAGACAGAGCCCTCGTCTGCCACTGACCGATCTCGCACAGCATCCTGGAACTGGAATGGAAAGAGTTTTGCAAAGATGTCGACATATTTTTTCTCTTCTCTGTCAGAGTGAATGGAGTCCCGGTTCGGTGGGTCGGTCGGTCGCTGGTACTCGCCGGAGAGGAATGATAAATGTTTCGCGCAAATTACCATTATTACTGGGAGCACCACAATTATGTGCTTCCCTTTCGTCCTTTCGCGGCGTCCATCGTCACGATGGAATGGTGGTGGTTCTCGGGGGAGGGTGGACGGCCGATGCTCGAAAAATGATTAATTATTGGAGCACTCCAACGCGTCCACGTCGTGGATTTGTTTGGGTGCGGGGAGCAAAACCGACTAAGCAGCAATGCAATGCTCCTCCGAAAATCCTGCTGTGGGAATCTGCATAAAACACATGCTCGGGGGGACGCAGGACACATCATTGGTACCGTGGAGGAAACGTGGAGTTGGGGCGAACAGTGTCGCATTGCTTTCATCGATGAGCCGAGTCTGTTTCATTGCCGAGCACCGAGCATGAGCATTACACGATCGGTAAGCTGAATATTTCACGAACAGCATCACCAATCGATGTAGTACAGAGTAATGGCTGGTCAGGGACTTGCTATCGTGAGGATCCGCCTCTGTAACAACCCTCTGTTTACATGCCATGCTCGTACGACCAGTGAGACTGGACCTTTTCAAGGACTTGGCACAAGGTACGGAAGAAGACGAGGCGATAATTAATTAAACACACAGGGAAATCCATCTTTGAGTCGATTTGCTTCGAGGACGCTCATGCTCGACGTAGATGGGACCGAAGGGGAAGGAACGGGTAAAAATCTCGGCCACCACAGGGCTCTTCTAATCGGCTGGACCACCCAACTGTTTGCTTGGATGCGTTTGATGAAAGGCTCCGGGAGACGCCAGCCAGCCAGCCAGCCAGCCAACCAGCTCCTGAGCTGCACAAATGCGTATGCAAGGCCATTAGGTTTTTGGGGTGGTACACAAATTTGAAATAAATTATACACTTATTTATGGCCCAACCCAACGTGTGCACAACGGCATGCCATTGGGAGGAGTTGGTTGGAAATCTGGAATCCCACCGAGGAGTTCGAGGATCCGGTCCGAACGTTTATTATATTGGCTCGACTTCGCTAGACTCGAATGGTTGGCGTCTTGTTCGTGGGAATAAGGATCTGCTCTGTTCTGGCCCGTTCTCTGGGACCACTTGGTGGCCAGAAGTAGTAAATTATTTGGAAGTTTATCAGGGTCCGGATTTATGGGCTTGACAGTTTGGGGAGATTGGAGGAATTGCAAATTCTATTCGTTAAATATTATTGAAACACTGCAGCAATGATGGTGCCCGGGTACGGCAAAGCTCTGCGGATGTTGGCCGGAGGTCATTGCTTGTTAATTGAGAAACGGGCTAGACCACCGGTCGCGATTTAAATCTGAATTTTCTTTTAGCTAACAAACTTTTTAGTATTTAGTTCTGATTTTCTGATTTGAAAACGCTGCGAAAAACTGAAACATTGGAAAATCAACAAAAACTCAATGCGTCTACCAAGATAAACTTATAATCTTTGAAAAGAATATCAATTTGTATATTATTATATAACCCATCACGCAGCAACGATGGGCAACGTTTTTGGTACGAATCAAAAGACTTAAGCGACGAACCCGGTCTGGTCATTGATCAATCCGTCACTATCGTAGTTTGATCACTTTTACGACTTCAAAATGCTTTCAAAAATTTAAAAAAGAAAAATTCAACAAAAACTAGAAGAGGCTATTGACGAACAGAAAATTTATTTTCAGATTTCGCATGAACCATCACACGGCTACGAAGGGCACCAGAAAATGTTCATTTTTGCTAACACCCATTATTAAATTGAATGCCATGAATGAAATTTGCAACAAATCTTCCGCAAAATACAACCAAATATTTTTGAAAAGTTCTAGTTTCATAAGACATTCACTTGAAAAAATCAAGTTGAATGTGTTCTTCACAAAAAATCGCCAAAAATCTTACTTTTTTTACCCGAATTAACCTTAGCTCCTCCTTAAGGTAACAAATCTTATCGAAGATGCCATCCTACCAGTCACCATTCAAATATCAGGAATCGTCTAGATTTACTTCACATGCCATTCTAATCCCATCTAGAGCTTTCATCACATTTTTGGGTCACACATTCCTTGCGATCCCAACAGAAACACATCATCCATCATTGCCACTCAGCGGACGGAGACGGAGAAACAGAAAAAGATTCTCCTTGGGAACTCCATCTTGCCGTTCCCAGCGACGCCACGAAACAGTTCCACTGGCAAATGATAATTGTGGCTTCACCATGTTCCACGACCGCCACTATCGCTGCAGCAAAGGAACGAAGCTCTTCCGAAACATAATTTGCCACGGTGTCATGTGTCAATTATATCAGATCAAACGACGACCGACCGACGGTACCGGGAGAGAAGTGCTGAAGCATCCCTGTACTGGCTGTAGCGTTGCTCGGTGTGCGAGTATTTCCTAGAACCGCCTGGTGTCGGCGCCAAGAGGGTTTTCCAGCTCGGTAGCATGACACAGACGGTCCAGTTTCTGGCCACTACACCTCCCCTTCTTTAAACCGAGCTCTCGGGTTCGCTGTTGGCAGTAATTCTTTTTTGCAGCATTCTGTCCACCGCAATTCATGTACTGCCCGGATGTACTGGCATGTCGTCTGGGGAAGTCCGTTGGAATCTCGGTCTCGGTCTCTATTACTCATCGGTATGCAGCATCGTTCGGTGGCTTCCCGGGGATTTCCTTCCACGATTTCCATCGTCAGAAGAGGTGTCGCAGCGCGGATTCCCTGGAACTTTCTTACGCAACCGATTGTCCTACGGTTCATGTATTCAATTTCGTGACCCCGCCCCAGCCCCGGTGGGTTGTGCTCCCATTTAATCCCGTTTTGGATCCTTCAACGGTCAACGTTCGGACCGGAGCGGATTCCGGAGCCTTTTTGGTGAACCGATGTTGGACACCAAATTGACAGTAAAATAGTAAAACTTTCGTTAATTTTGACAGCGATCCGGGGGAATTAGCTAACGTCGGACGTGAGACGATTACGTCCGCCAACATGTGGCCGTGTGGCGGTGCGTGCCGGCGATTTATGAGACCGCAGCCACCGTATCACCATGACCACCACCATCACCAGATGACCGCCTGTTGTCGTCATCGTCGCCGTCACAGTCGCAACCGCCATCGCTGGTTTCCGATTCTTCCGATGTCGGAACTACGAACTCCGAACGGATCGAAGGGCAGCGAGTGGCGGTGGCAATGGAGACGGCGGCGGCCAGACGGCCAGACAGAAGCAATTCGTTTGATGATACACAGACAGGCGCGGCCCTCGTCGTCTGTTCGTGATGGTCGGACCGTCGCAGTTTCCTCCGCAGGACACACCGCGTACTCTCGCCGAACTTACGCAACGGACGTGCGTCGAGCTTACCTTTTCCAGTTCCAGACGCGTGAGCTGGCAGCTTTGGTTCTTTTGGTGGGGGGTTTGGAAATCGAACAAGTCATTAAAATTGGGTAAAACCCCAATTGCGACACCAGCGACGCACTCTCGAGTGAGAAGTTTCCCACGGAGCAACGCAAGGTAGAGCGCCAAAGGTGCTCCCCTCTCTTTTTGTTTCATGCGAAACTGCAACGTTCAGTTATACGACTCATCTATCCCGACTTTACGACTCAATTTCGATCGGGATCGGGGGTCGATATATACATTCGGAATGGTTGTTATCAATTACGGTTGAAGCTGTTCTGGCGGCGGTAAACAATGGCAACCGACACATTCGTTGGCCATGGCCAGATCGCTGGCCTTTAAATGGGATGTTCGCCGAGGATTAAGGTTATGGATGAATGTCGCCGGCTCCTATGATGTACCAGGAGCCCGTGAGTTTCGATCGCACCAAAATGGCTGTTTATCCAGCCCGCCCAGGAGTAGGAGTTCCCTTGCAACTTTGTGAGGTTATAATTTGTGCTCCGCCATTTCCAGAATCCATAGCACTAGCGCGTGTAAATTGAAACTTTATCGCTGCATGGCACCGGAATGCTTCGTTCGGTAGGAAGGGTGAGAAAGTATCGTTTTTCGCCTGCCAGAAGCCATCCCATGCCATCGTCCCATAACATTTTACGTGTCCTGACGCGCCCGCCCGCTTGTGTCTGTTGTGTAAGTTCTGGCAAACTGAATTAAAGTTACATACGGATCCCGGAAGGCCCCCGGTAACTACAAATGGTTGGTCTTCTGCTGTTTGACCGGCGGCTCATAAAAGTGGGCTAACTTTCACCCAGCCGAAAACCGCATCTGTAACGTCTCAACCGATGGAAGGCGCACCCGACGGCCTGAGCGTCCGGTTTTATGCTGCTGATCTGATCGATTTGCGATCTGGATGGCGTACGGTTCTTTTTTTCGGTTTGTGGTGTTGTCTCCCGGAACGTTAGTTTCTGTGGCCTCCTGCGGCAGAGGAGCCACACAATAGAACCGTTTCGCGCCACTTTTATGGACACTAAATAATCAATAAAGTAAATGACAAAGTTTTGGTCTCCGTGGCGGCGATGGCGCTAAACGTCAACTAACTGGCAAGGATGGGGTGCGTAATCTGGGGCCCGGGTTCTCTCGGACCAATTCGCACCCTCCCGCGGTTCCGGCGATGCGCAAAAAAAAGCCACCAAGCCGCGATTCGCACTAAATCAAATGTGCAAAGTCAATTACTTGGGTGACCGCTTGGGTGTTTTCGCTTTCGTATCCTTCCATGGGCGGCTCGCTCGTGGCCACCACGACCACCGGGGGCTTCGGTATCAGCTTTGACCTGATTTAATTAAGGACGCATCGTTGGTGTGGCCAATCGAAATGACGAAACAGGGCGTGGTGTTGATTGATAGCACGTCCTGAACGGTTGAAACTCAAGGTCCTTTCAGGTCCATTCAGGTAGCCACTGGCACAAAATGGCACCCTTTTTGGGGCGCACTCAAAGGAAGATTGCTTCGAAAACAGTCACACAATGCAAAGTAGTCCCGGCCCGGCCAAAAGTATGTGATGCAGTCCGGATGCGGTGTCGGTGGCCAATTCGAGGCACGGTTTCTTGGCTCGCGATCGTCACCCACGGCTACTGGATATAGCTGGCCCCGTGGCGAGGACGACCGGGCTAGTGCCAAGAGAGTGAGGCCAAGGTCCACCAAACAAGGACCTGCTCGTGCTCGTGCTCGTGCTTGTGGTGGTGGTTTGAAGCTCTTACCGATGTCATCACCGGCACTCCGAGGCAATTTTGTTCGCGGTTTGCATCCTCCTCCTGCACTCCAGTGCCTCCGATACACTCCGGTGGTGGCATCGTCGGTGTCGTCATGGTTCGCTGCATAAAATTGCTTCGTTATCCTCGCGAGTGTCGTTCTCACCGATAACAATAATACGAGGCGCGGCAGACGGCCCGGGTCCCTCGGTCTGCGGTTGATTGTCAGGAAGTGGTGACGGTAGTGTTGGTAGTGGTTTCCACGGGGTGGTGGGGGGCGCAATCGCGCTTTTGTCGCCAGCCACGCCAGATCAACACACCACCGGTGCTTGGCAGGCTTGGCTTCGGACAGTTCGCGGCGGGCTTCTGTGTGCTTCGTGGTGGCCAATGTCGGTGGCCGTTTTGGGCCGTTGAGTTATGGTATTGTCAGCGGGATGGTTCGGTGCTGGTGATGAAGGCAACGGCCCGAAAGGTGTTGATGTGTAAATATGGGCAACCGAGGGGAGAAAGCTCGTGAGTCATTTGCAGCCGTTGCTTAGGTTTCCATGTCCCGAAGCGTTGCGAATGTGTCATCGGGATGAGAATAGAGTATGATTAGTTTCTTAATATTATCTATTGATTTTAACTGAATTGTTGTGTATACTAAGACTGTTTTTGTAAATTATTCTGTAAAGATATCTGTTTTGTCATATGTTTTGTTGAACATATACACACAGATCCAATTTTCTTAAATTAAGTTATCAACTTTTCAAATAAAGCATTATTTTGCTCGATCAATATTCAATTTATTGTTGACTTTTTGTAATTTAAAGAAGGCATTACTATTATTATTTGACTATAACTATTTGACAAATTCTGCTAGCCAAAATGCATTTTATGAAAATTAAGAAAGGTGTTTTGCAGGTTGTTTCGCTTTATAAGCCTTCAATAGAATCGCTTACACTTGCATGCTGTTGTTTTACTAATCTACCAACACGTGCAATCATTTAAAGTGATAGCTTCCACCTTCGCATCCTAAAACGGCACTAAAAGGGTATCCTTGTGTTGAAATCGTGTTGCGCCAAGCATAGCACCGACAGTCTATTGTTCTGCTTGTGTAGCCACGCATAGAACGCATAGCGCGCACGTGTGTGGCATCGAATGACTTTAAATGGAACCTCATCACCACGAGCCATCCGTGCACGAGCGCGCCCGGGACTAATTCATAAATTATTTCCCAATTTCCACTCCGACTCCGCACACAACCCCAACCCTCCCGGGAACGGATGGACAGGCGGGCGAGATAAGGTGGCGCTTTTGATTTAGCGATCGGCTAATTATTAGCCGCGGACAAGCCCCGTTTCTCTCGCTCGCTGGCACGTCACATCGGAGAGGACTAATTTATCGCGGTTCACATCCGAAGCCGGGCCGGGCCACGCGCCTCGCGATGCACACTTTCGCAGTGAAAATTTTGCCGCCGATTGCACCAAACAAATGGCTGAAAAATGGTCCCGTCAGTCGAGCGGGCAGATTGTGTTGTCCCCGGGCCCACGAACGCATTAAAGCGGGTTCGCGAGTGCGAAATGCAACGCTTGGGGTCGGTCCCGAAAAACGGGGGTGAAATTGCTATCTCTTCCGTCGGCCGCCGCTGTCGAGACAGCCGTCGAGAGCCACTTGGTGCAGATTTATGTCAGGGAATTTATTATGAACTAATATTTTAAACGTATAATCATACAGACCCTCGATGGGGAAAGGGGATGAATCTGTTGATTGTGCCTTCATTGGATTGGTGCTGGCATGCGACGGTTGAAAACGCCAACAGCCAACGTAACAACGCAAAGGGCAAAGTTCCTTTGGTGTGTCTTGTGTAGGGGTTTTTGATTTTTCTTCCAATTTCAACCTCGGGACGACGGGAAGCTTGGCGTGGTGTGGCGTGGCATGGCGTGGAGCTACACATCGCAACGTCGGTCCGCCTATTTGCTCACGTTTGTTTGCTTACATGCTGCTGGCAGAAGGTGGTAGAGATAGGCGTTCGCAGTCCGGGACCAGGACAGAGAGGAGCACGAGTTGATCTTGTGCCGCACGTTCGTTCGTTCTTTCTTTTGCAGTGCGTGGGACCCTGGTGCTTCGTGCTCCGTGCTCCCTTCCAGGTGCCTTTTTCCGGGCGCCAAATCGATACACATGTCTTGGGGGGGGACCCTGTGTCTCAGATGAACCGCGATGAGGAGATCGCGCGCGTCCTTCCGCGAATTGTGTGAATTTACCCAAAAGCAATGTTTGATGTTTGTTTGATCTGCCTCGAGAGCGCCGCCGCCCGCTGTAATGAGAGGTTTGTGTATCGGTTCTCTTCCGTTGGAATTTACCCACCCAGCCGGAATTGAAGAAAGTATTTTCGGAATTTGCAAATACGCTCAGTGAACTGGTGAAGTGGATTTATTATCAAACGAAACAAACCGGTGCAAGCACAAACATTTGCCGAGTTTATGTCTCGGTAACTTTGGTGTAGGATTATCGATGTTTGATTAGCTGCTTAGCTTACATTCTGCAGTACCATCAAGTAGGAGTAGATCTTTTTGTAAATCTGCAACAAAAATAGATTATGTCTGATATAGCAGAAGATTCCATTCTTTCCCGTGACTTACTTGCACAAAGTTGAATAAATCGATAGCGCTGAACCCATCGGAGAGTACAACAGGCAGCTGGGCCTTCTGCAGAACCTTCTTCAGTGTTTTTTGATGCGTTATCG
Source organism: Anopheles aquasalis (assembly GCF_943734665.1). Taxonomy (NCBI): domain Eukaryota; kingdom Metazoa; phylum Arthropoda; class Insecta; order Diptera; family Culicidae; genus Anopheles; species Anopheles aquasalis. The sequence goes on from NC_064877.1 coordinate 78,355,870, forward strand.
ATAGCCCGTACCAATTGACCGCGTAGATCTCGTTCACCAGTTTGTCGTTCTGAAACCACTTGATTTAAGTCGTTTGTGTTCTGCAGAAGACTTGAAGCTTACTCTTACCTTCAATGATAGGAAGGTCCCCAAAGAGCAGTTGACGAACAGCTGGATGGTGCAGAGGAGCGTAATTGCCATTCCCGGATACCAGGGATACCTAACAATAATGGCGAGCGAGGCCACCAGCTCAAAGATCATGCATCCAAAGTTGACAAAGAATTGCTTTTTGAGCAAAATGTCCATATCGGTGATGTGCCTTTCGAGTGCAGCGTGTGGAAAATGCAACAAAACCGTCAATAGATTCAGATGCACTAACTTCAAACGGAGTATCTTTTTGTCCTTACTTTGTGTGCTCCAAATGTTTGATGACGATCTCATGCACCAGATCCGCAATCTGGGCCGCATTCTGGCCACCAATGTCCGTATCGATGAGCTCCGTTAGGCGACGCAGGTAGATTATGATCAGATCCATCTGGCCGGTCGCGTTGACGATGAGAAACACTAAACAGATATCACATGCCGCGAGTCCCACTGCACCTTCGGCTACCTGAACTGCTTGGAACACCCAATTGATGCAGAACCCAGCCACAGTAGTGTGATCGAGAAGTGGGAGCTGAAATCCGAATGCCAGCTCCAGCTTGCCCTTCAGAATTGGCATCATAATCGCGTACGAATAGATGATGACGGCTACCATCGAGAACATGACAGACAGTATGTCGATAAACACCTTGCACAGTGTGGCCGTGTGGTAAAGCGAATCCGTCACCTCCGGATACCGGGGCGCGGCCTTGAAGCGGTCAATGTTGTAACAGTGCAGCACCCACAGCCCATCACTCGTGAAGGCAGCGATCTTGGCGAATCCCTGGATCGCAATACCGAGGGTTACGAAGTTGAACACCACATCCATCATCGAGCCCCAAACGACGGCGATCGAGTAGCAGTTGACGGCCAAATACAGGATCAGATCCACGACGAGAAAGATCAATCGAGCGTTACGGCGGGTGTAGTTGGCCAAAATACGTTCGGCGCCACAGAAGTAGAACGCTTTCACCAACCGATGGTGTGCCGATTCGAGAAGATCAAGAGGCGTTTTGTGTTGCCGACGGAACAGAGCTTCCTTGCGCTTCAGGTACTCGTCCCAGAACTTCATCTTGAGCGGCACTGACTGACTTCACACGTGGCTTCGAGGTGGCTATTTAAAAGGTGGCAACTCCTCGAAGGCGCAACACTTGCGATGAAAGGGAATTTCTTGCACTGTGCTTATCAATAATGAACCACGAGCGTCGTTCACAGGTTGAGTCGACTTGGCCCGATTAAGCAGAGAGGTGCTATTAAGATATTCATTGCGATGCAAGAGAGTAGCAACTGGTTACGCTGCATCGACCTTCGAATGAGGATTTCAAAGAGAATTTACAGTCGTTTCTTTATGCTTTCTAAAGGATATCCCCTCCAAAGACGTTGTGCGTGTCTTTTTCTCTATTTCTTTGTACATTTTTAAAAAGAACATCAGTAACAACAGAAAAAACGGGATCAAACGCGCACACCTCCGTGAAAAAAGCTGCTTGAAGTAATATTAATAACTGTCCGCGTTTTAACATTTACGTCATCCATCTCAGGACAGGCCGGCTACCAACGAAGCAACGCCGAGCATTACCCGAAACGAAGAGATGCATTACCATCTCCGATCACGCTAAATGAAGCACTTAGTCATGGCCCGAAATTGATGAGCACGAATGCGCCGAATCGGTTGCGTACCCCCGGTGGCGGCCACCGTCCACACCGGCGGCACCATTCCACCATAATCACAGTAATTCCACCAAGAAGCTTCTCCTTTCTGACTGACGAGAATGCAAATACCGCTCGGGGCGCGGTGCGGTGCAGCCAAAGTATTAGAGGCCAGGTCAGGTCGATGGAAGAGCAGCCCGCAGGCCTTCAATTACCGTTCCGCGCAATCGCTTGCTCGAATCGATGATGCCACCAGACCCCGATGGTTTGCCGATGGAAAAGTGGCTTCGAAATCAATTTTTTCATGCCATTTTCACGATCCATCGAGAAACCGTTTATCATATCGGGAATCGGAAAAGGGCAAACGAAGTTCCCGGCCCAGGGAGTGCAGTCAAGTCCCACGTGGGCCTTTTGTTGGCTTAATTGTGATGTTATTTATTGTTTATAAATTCACTTTTAACCACAGGCGGACCACGCTGGTGGATCCCATGCAGGCGCTGCAGTTCGATG
>NC_064877.1:78363146-78378146 GCF_943734665.1 Anopheles aquasalis
GTATGGGTTGTGGAATTTTAATTCCCTCTCGGTGTGTGGGGTACTTTAAACAAAAAACCAGTAAAGTAAACTAAATTAATCAGTTACTTTTATTTTTTAGAGAACAAATTAGGTTTATGGCTTGCAAAATTCTAGAGCATGAACAAATGGCGAATGTTCACTTTTTCTATGCTAATCGACACTTTTTAGAATAATGTTTAATATTTAAAAATCCGAGGACATTGCTCCGATGGATAGCCGTACCGAATTTCTCCACTCAAACGCTTCGCTGTCTCTGCAATTTGATCCTAACTTTGGCACCAGCGATTTAACATTCGAGCTGACCGGTGAATGCATCCGTAGCATGAAAATCGATAAGAAATAAATAATTGAACGCAATTCCCCTTTTATTCAGATGCTAACGTATCATCATCATCTGCCGGGCGAAGAACCGCCTGGCGCAGTCAATGCACAAATGGCGGGCTGGTAGGACGTCGGTTCCCGCCTTCCTGTCTGTTGGACTGCGGGATGCCGATTGACATGCTGGATTTTCCGACAACCGTCGACCGACCGAACGACCGACCGACAGTCGACGCCAGGCCAGTAACGGTGGACAGTAAATTGTACTTACTGCACTTCCCTTTTTGGGTTGACAGCAGGAGCAAAGGGGACACACGTTCGCCCCGGGGTTGGAAATGAAGCATGACATCGTCCGCATTTTACTGAAGACAAGCCGAGGGGCAAGGGGGTCGGGTTGATGCACTGGACTGCCACTAAGAGCACCGGGAAAACGGGACAAGAACGGGACAAAAAGTAAACAAATTCGGTGACACTCGGTGTGGTACTCCTTGGGAACCTTACTTTTGGCAATGTTTTACTGTTACTTGGAATCGGCATATCCGGCCGAGGACAGGCGGTTGTTTCCCTGCCAACGCGATGATCGTGCAGAGAGTGGCTGGCCGCGCTCGACGAGGCACTGGTTTCCGGCGTCTTCACATGCTGTCACCGGCTGCTGGCTGGCCCGGAATGATTTATGTTTGGATTAAAACCTAACTAACCCATGCATAGATGAGCGAGGTAGTAGTATCTTTCTTCTACTTTAAAGCAATATTAAAGGTTTATTTAAAGCTCAGCAGCTCATTAGAAAATTCGTTTCATTTCGCTCTTTACTATGAACATGTTTTATTCCTCACGTGAATTCCAGCGAGGCCATGCATGAGCGATACAACGATACAGGATTCGGTGACGTTCGTTTAAAACATTCATCATCATGTTGTACGCTGTGGAGAGACACTGGCCCCTGCACCATAGACCGTCGTTAAAGTTTGATTAAAGTTCGTCATCGTCAACCCAAACGCTCAAGCTTCCTCGGAAACAGGCTCTCACGGTTGACCTCATGATCGAGGCGTGACTCCGGGTTTTTGGTGAAGCGAAGCCAGCCGTCGAACGACGCTGCAGAACGGTCGATGCACGGTTTGTTCGAAAACTAACTGCACCACCAACTGCTGGTGCAGTGGTAGGGGGAGGGAGGGGGTAGAAAAGTGGGTGGTTTTCGCGCTCGTGTAGGAACTAATCAGAGCGTCCGTGATTGAAGCTTCCGCACTGGTTTGCTGCTGCTGCTGCTGCTGCTGCTGGTGGCCCAGGCTCTATACCGCGCGAACCTCAAGCACATGTCAAGCCACCGCTGCTGCCGCCACCATTGCCAGCATACTTTTCGCGGCACAACCGAGAGCGGCGCAACACGAAACGATGACGATCCGCAGCGATAGTTTAGCAGCAGTAGCGGCAACAGCACCGAAACCACTTTCGTCAACGTGCCTAGTTCCGGTTGCGCGCACAGATTCGCCTTCTCACCGACCACCGACCACGGACGTTCTAAACTACCGAAATCCCTCACACGCGTCCGCTTTCAGGTTCCTCGCAGCGCACAAAACACATCGATGCGTCGTTGCCGCGAGGATGCACTCTGTGCTGTCACTTCCCATGAATCGCTCGCCACCATCGCGTTTGCATAGAAGACGCAGCAGCAGCAGCAAGCAGGGTGGGATAAGCTAACAGTTCGAATTTGACTGTACAATGCATCGTATAATTGAGTTTCGAGTTCGAGCTCGGGGCCCGGAAGTGAAGGGCACAAGAAAAAGCTTTTGTCGCTTTTATTTGACTTTATATTTAGGTCATCACCGGAGTGTCGCAGACCCGCATTCTAGGTCTTCTAGGAGCGCGGTCTTCTGGTTTCCTTTCTCCTTCGGCGTCCTGGGGTTCCGCGTGGCCTGACCGGAAACCGAGAGGCTGCTGCTGCGGAACCGGAACTCTCTGCAACTCTCTGCACCTCGCTGGCCATTTCACCGGGTGTCAACCTTTGGCCTCGTCACCGAGCTTGACCTGGGACCGCGTACGCAAACTTTCAGCCAAAATGGCGGCATAGCGAGCGAGCGAACGAGCGGTCAGGCTTGATGGACCTGACGGGCCCGGTCAGCGGCTACATATAATCAAAAGTCTTAACGCATCGTTGCCTGGCGGTTTTTGGGCCTCGAGTTTGCATTTCATGCTCGTTCGTTCGCTCGCTGGCCACAACGCTGCTCACGGGGGACGACGTGTCGAGAGGAGGGTTTTAGTTTGATCCACCGATCTGTCATCGTCGGGATATGCGGGAGATTGTTTAGATGACAAGGGGTTTTGCTTGCGCTCGAGTGACACATGTTGTTTGGCGGAACAACAAACCGAGCGTCGACAGCGTTCGATGATGTGTGGTGGTGCCTGACATTGATGGCAGCGAGCTGGAACAAGTCCCACGATCGATCGCTTGTCGAGAGGGCATCCATTTTTAATTTGAGTTTTCCATCGTTGTGCGCTACCTGGTGAAGTGTGTATCATGATTACGCGGGAACAACTTGAACCTTATTCTATCCATCACCGATAGAACTGGTTAGATTGGGACTTGAGGCCATGCAAAGCAAATATCATGGAGCGCCGGTTGCTATGCAATTGACCGCGCGGAAACAACGACGTGCAATTCACGATTTCCAGGCATGCTACGATCGTGCTGCAATTGGTACAACAGTACAATAAGAGCCGTGTGAATAGGCCGCGGTCGAGTGTGCTGGATGCATTTCGGTTCCCAAAAAAGTTCTTTCAACCAAGTGCCTTTCCACCGCGTACCTTTTCGCGGAATGTCGATATGATCCGCCCCACCGGAAACATATAGGCTTACATTGCGGAAAACCTGGAAAAACACCCACCACGGATCACAAGGGTTGCGAAGCTTGTTTTGCATCGCGCTCGATAGTGATGAGTTATGTAGCGGTGGCGAATGGTATCATAAAAAAAAACCGGGGAGTGGGAAAAGAAACAACAGCAACCACCAATCCACTAGCAATAGAAATGGTAGTACGCGCATCTCCCCCTTACTAGTAACCGAATCGCTTGTGCAGCGGTACCGTGGGAGTGCAGGGCAAATGGTGGTGATGGTGGAAGTAGTAAACGGCATTATGACTGTCCTAGTTTGCGTGCGTCCACCAGAGCGTACTACACACGAGACCGCAATTGGTTTGGAGGTTGCATTTGCCGGAAAAGTCATTCAGCTTCGGCAGGATCCGTGATTTCGGGTGGCCACCGAGCGCACGAAGCAAGGACGATCTAAGGGAAGAGAGATTCCGGTCGAATCCCGAGGTCAGCTGTGCTGGATGAACACTTTTCTCCGCCACACAATTTGAGCTACAAACACGATTGCGTTTGCTATCGTGTCCTTGCTATGAGTGCCACGTTCCACGGGGTTGATGTTAAGGGATGAGTTCTGCAACTCATTCTTTTTACAATTATCCGTGTCTGCCCGGAACAAACTAAATGCTACCAGTTTATTGCTAATTTATTGGGTGGTTTTGCACTGTATTCAATGTCTTTTTTCTTCAGTTTTTCGCATTTCAAAAGGATATTCTGCTTCAATTAGCATATGACATACTTTAAACTTTTTCAAATATAAAAACCTATCTTTCTTTGATAAATGCGGTCACCAGTAAAGTAATAAAATGTGTTTTATTACCATTGTATGTTTAATTTTCTACAATGAGGGTTTATGTATAGTATAATCATATTTACTAAAGTAGTTAAACCATGCAGCTAAAAGTCATAATAAAAGTGTTACATAAAATGCTTGAAAGACATTCATTGGTTCTTTGTTTTGTTTAATTTTAAACTGCATTTTATGGATTGATTGAAAATAAATCGATAGATAAGAAACTCTAGAATCATATCTATTTCTCAAAAACCGTTAATCCCATTCAAATTGATCCCTTACCAGCTGATTGCAAACACTGACACACCAGCGCTGCACTGACAGTTCCCGAGTCACCACCGGAACCGGTGGGAACCAACGGGTGGCCACGTGCCGTGCTTTCCGGATGGTGGAGGGGCAGGTTTGTTTTGGTGCGCCAGCTTTGGCCCGGCAATTCCGCGCCACTATGCGTACTGCTCTGCTCGTGGCGTCATCCGTTGACAGCACACTCGCGGACACCGTAGAACGCAGCCGCCGTACCGTTGACGGTTCCGGCGCATGCCCGTTACCACTATTTTCATCCCATGGCCCATGGCCTGGGATCCCATACACACTCCACTATCATCACAAACCGTTTTTACGGACGCGAAACGGCAAACATCTCACCTCAACACGGTGTTCGATCGTTTACCTAACAAAATCCGTCTCCATCGTTGGCGTCACATACACGGCTTCACCGTCTGGGTGGGCAATAGAACGACGATAGAAGGTCATTCCGTGGCTAGAATTATAAACAAAAGTGAAAAGTGCTAAATGGCAGTCATGTAGTGGGGCAGGGTGCATTGATGCGATGGACTGATGCATTGCTGCGTACGTCCGTTGCAGATGGGCTGGTGATAAAAAGGAAAACACCGCGGAAGACAAACTATTTAGATTTAATCCCTCGTGCAAACAGGCGGCGAGAAGAGCAAGTGTCGACGGTCGCCGTGCCGCCAAGTAAACAAATCGTGGAAGAACGGGAGTTGTGCGAGGATTTTTGCATTCGCCAGTGCCAGTGCACCCCACGGGGATTGATTGGTTTGCAATATGGTAGAAAGCTGTTCCTCGACGGAGGCTCGACTTTGTGAGCTCTAGGCACACAAAAAGATTCCCATATGTTCAGTGATTGTGAATCGATAGTAGGGACGCCAGGGGTCTTGATAAGCACCACTTCAGCACCGATCGATATTTCCACACGGCTATAGGAAAAAAAACTACCGACGCCGAACTGCCGATTGCTCATTCGCGTATTATCAGCGGATAAAAGTACGCACACACAAAAAAAAATCACCGAAATGTCGGTCCAGGTGAGTACACAACGGGTCTAGCTACCAAGAATCTGGAATCAACATGGAATGTTAGTCATATGATGGGACTGCTCCATGTTTACTGTTGTCTATGCTTGGCTGTATGGTCCACACACTAGTCACAGACGCACTTGGTGATGTACATAATATGGACACTCCGCGATTGCATGATACAGTGGGAGATAAGTAGAGATAAGATAAGGAAAAAGCATACCTTTCGTTGTGTTCTACAGTCGCTCCGATGCAGACAGTTTGTTGAGGTTGGCCGACATTCAAGGTAGCGAACGGTTCTGTGTTTGCGGTCAGGTTTCCGGCGCCCTGATAAGCGTGTTGCTGGATCGCATTTAACTAAAAACAGACAACCCATTTTATTTTTAACCTTTTGCAAGGCACTTATTGGGCTTGCTGAGAAAAGATAGACTTGTTGCTCGTGCAGTTATTGATTGTAAAGTTCCCAGAAGTGATAGCTACCAGGATGCTAGACTGCTGCTACGAATCGTGCGAAACCAGCTGGAAACAGTTCCACACTAATCCTCGGTATAGATAATAGCTCTATCCCACAAGCATCCACTCGTACCGTGGACTACCACTTAGTTGCTCGGTTCCTCACATAACCCAATCTCCCTCGTCTCAATTGGCGCTTGGACAAAGCTACAAAACCCTCGGTACGGTCCGGAACAACACGAGGAACGTGTCTAGTCAATTAAGATGTCTATTTACTTCAGGTTCATTCTGACATGATACCAAGTAGCTCGCCGCACGTGTGCGATCTGTTTGTGCGCTCCACATGTCAACGGAACTTCATGATGCTTGATTCATGGGCCGAGAATGGGTGACATCGGAGGCTTTCGACGATGGTTTCCGTCCAGCGCTAAACATGCAAACCTAAGCATTCTTGCTCACATTCATTGCCGATGACAAATTGGCCGCAGTACAGAAGTGTCGGTGGCGGGGTTTTGATGTTGGGAATGGGTGAGGATCACGCAAGCGCGCGCGAGATGTCGTGCGCCACTAGCGAATGCGTCATTGCCCCGCTCGTTCGCGCTTTACGATCGCGGGGGCCCTCTTCCGGGCGCACTCGTGTTGGGGCTGATCAGTTCGTTGTTGCGATTCGTTGCGTTCGTTTGCGAGAGAAGTCGGCCAGCGCCCTCCCGCAGCGCAACGCATCAACGCATTGTTTATAGGCCAGCGGTTTATTGATTAGCGAGCGAGCGAGCGCGCGCGCCTTGGAACAGCTTGGTTGCGAGAAGAGAATGAGGTAGGCAGTACGGTTGGCAGTGATGCTCGTTGAGCATCTTTGAATAGAATTGTTGGCCCGTTGAGTCCCGATTGTGTTGATAGTGTTGCTGTGGTTGTTGTTGTGCGAGGTAACGTGATCTACTCCGCGATCTAGTTAAGCGATTTAATTGATGAGTTGTATTAGTAGGTCATTCGTTTCGTTTCGTTTATTTTGCTCATTTCTGCATTTCAGATGACGAGATACAAGCAGGCAGACTTTGCCGACGAGGACAGCATTGGATCGATACAGATGAATGAAACGCGAAGTCCAACGATGAAAATCCGCTACCATGCTGCCCGCGGAACGTCGCTCTGGAACGCACGGAGCAAACTGGAGAAGCTGCTGATTCTGTTGCTCATGTTCTCGATCGTACTGATAGTGGTACTGAGCAGTCTGTTGGCCAACGATAGTACTCGCATCCTGCACGTACGTCCACACGTGGGAAGCGGTAAAGATAAAGGTAAGGTAGCACACGCAGAGCGGTGTATGCGTTTATTTTTAGTTCTGCGGCCCCCCGCCATTAGCCACAACAATATAAATACGTTTTTAACGCCCGCTTCCGTCCGCCATCGCGGTGTTTTCGGTCACGGTTAGACGCGTTCGGGGTGGATGAGCAGATGCCGTGCCTGAACCAGCACTGCATCTTTGCGGCCAGCGAGATTCTCCATTCGATCGACTGGACGGTGGATCCGTGCGATGACTTCTACGCGTTCTCGTGCAACCAGTGGATCAAGAACAACCCGATCCCGGAGGGTAAGTCGATGTGGGGTCTGTTCGGCAAGCTGGAGCAGAAGAACCAGCTGATCCTGAAGAACGCACTCGAGCGGCCATTGACGGATTTCAAGTCGAAAGCGGAGAAAAAAGCGAAGCTGTTCTATCAGAGCTGTTTGGATGAGGAGGAGATGGAGAAGCTGGGCGCAGTACCGTTGCAGAAGCTTCTCCTGCAGATCGGTGGCTGGAACATAACGGCCAATGCGAGTGGGTTCGATGTGAGCAAGTGGTCGCTGCAGCGCACGCTCCAGACACTGCAGATCAAGTACAATATGGGTGGACTGTTTGGATGGGCGGTAGGGGAGGATGATCGCAATTCGAGCAAGCACATCATACAGGTAAGCGGGGCCATTCACCCTTTCAGACGGAGCGGCTATTGTTTAAATACTCTTTCTTTTCTCTCTTTTCGGTCAGATTGATCAGGGTGGACTGACGCTTCCATCGAGGGACAACTATTTGAACAAGACTGCCAATGCCAAGATACTGGCGGCGTATCTCGACTACATGACCAAGGTTTCGGTGCTGCTGGGCGCAGATGAGGCCGATTCCCGCCGTCAGATGCTGGATGTGATTGAATTCGAGACGCGGCTAGCGAACATCACGACGCCCCAGGACTTGCGGCGTGATGAGGAAACGCTTTACCATCTGATGACACTGGCCGCGCTGCAAGAGAAGGCACCGTTCATCAACTGGCAGGAACACTTTGAGGAAGCGTTCCGATTGGTGCGCCGCAAGATCACGGAGAAGGAGAAGATCGTCGTTTATGCGCCGGAGTATCTTGAGAAGTTGAATCTTCTGATGAAAGAGTACACGGCAACGGATGAGAAGAAGATGTAAGTAGAAACAGTGTAATGCTGGACAATCTGATGATATTAACGGGTCTGGTGTCTCTTTTAGTATTCTCAACAACTACCTTGTGTGGCAAACGGTGCGATCCCTGACCGCCTGCCTAACGAAGGCATTCCGAGATGCGTACAAAGGCCTCCGTAAGGCACTGATGGGCTCAGACGGAGGTGAAGAACTGTGGCGGTATTGTGTATCGGATACGAGCAACGTGCTAGGATTCGCGGTCGGTGCCATGTTCGTACGGGACGTGTTCCATGGTGACTCGAAGCCACAGGCCGAAGACATGATCAACCAGGTGCGGGATGCGTTCAAGGAGAACTTTAAAAACCTCGACTGGATGGACAGTGAAACGCGCCGGTTGGCGGTGGAGAAGGCGGATGCGATCAGCGATATGATCGGTTTCCCCGATTACATTCTCAATCCGGAGGAGCTAGATCGGAAGTACCAGGAGCTGAACATCGATCCGAAAACCTACTTCGATAACAACATCAACTACAACATCTACAGTCTGAAGAAGAACCTGGAAAAGTTGGATCAACAGGTTAACAAAACCAAATGGGGCATGACCCCGCCAACGGTGAACGCTTACTACACACCGACCAAGAACCAGATCGTCTTCCCGGCCGGCATCCTGCAGTCGCCCTTCTTCGACATCAAAAACTCAAAGAGTCTCAACTACGGGGCGATGGGTGTCGTGATGGGGCACGAGTTGACGCACGCGTTCGACGACCAAGGGCGCGAGTATGATAAGTACGGTAATTTGCATCAATGGTGGGCGAACCGGACGATCGCACGGTTCAAGAACCAGACCGAGTGCTTCAATCAACAGTACAGTGCGTACAAGATCAATGGCAAGACCGTGAACGGTAAGCAGACGATGGGTGAGAACATTGCTGATAACGGTGGCCTGAAGGCGGCCTTCCACGCGTACATCAACAACGAGAAGAGCAGCTTCACCGATACGGACACGTTGCCACTGCCGGGCGTTAACATGACCCACCGTCAGCTGTTTTTCGTTTCGTTCGCCCAAGTATGGTGCTCGACGGTCACCGACGAAACGACAACACTGCAGATCGAAAAGGATTCCCATTCTCCGCCCAAGTTCCGTGTGATAGGGCCGCTCTCGAATTTGAAGGAGTTTTCGGAAACGTTCAACTGTCCGCTCGGGACGGCCATGAATCCGTTCGACAAGTGTGTAGTCTGGTAGAGAGAAGGCGAAAGAGAGAGAGAGAGAGAGAGAAGCATAAAGAGTGCTTTTTATGATGGTTCCAGAGCGTGTGCCAAAGCGTGCCACGCACTTCCGGTACGCACAGTTGGTACAAAAATGGATTCCTTTCCAAGCTCTTCGTTTCGCAAAGAGGGTCGCAACGACTCCCACCGTGAGGATATGTTTTCTTATTTGTGATCCAGTTTTAATTACTTTAATCCCTTACGCTTAGCGAATAAGCGATGGATGAGGCTCATCTATCAGCGCGCCAAATTATACACAAATCATTACATGATAAGAAGGACGAGGAGGAGATCAAAGGTCCTCGGTGGGCCTTTGGTGGACGAGATATCAATTAGTGGACTCTTCCTACTCTTAAGCGAGGGTAAACGGCGGCGTTGCTCGCTACTCGATGTTTGTACACTGTGTTTTTCCTATTGCTGCTGCGAGGACATCTATTTTTTTACACATTTTTCACATGCCCGGGAGTGCATTTCGTTTAACGTGTTTTTGTTTTCTTTGTTACAACCGTTTATTCCACGTTTTGTGACGTGAGCGAAACACAAAAAAAAACACAAACTACAAACTTCTAGTGTGCGTAAGATTAATAATTGTGATTGTATCTTAATGGAGCTAAACCAAAACAAAAAAAAAAGAAGAAATGAAACCAAATCTCAAACACGGATAAGAATGAGTTCGGTGGCACGGGGAAGGATAGGCAGAAATGGAGCGTCATGATGGGTCGTGCTCAAGGAGCGAAGGGCATGTGGTCTGCCGCTGTCGCGGTACGGATTCCCGGTACATTGCAGACATTTAAACAAATTGAATCAATTCCTATTAGACGAAACGTATGGAAATTTGGGGGAAAACCAAAAACTGAAATAAAACTTATCTTAGAATGTACAACCATTCAAATTGCTGTTGTGTGTATTTTATGTTTTAGTTGCTGACTTCATTTTATTTTTTACTCCATCATAACGTCTATCATCGTCTTAAGCAGTCCCAGAATCCATTTTTTTTCACTGTTTCCTGTTAATCCTGTGGTTAGGAAGGTGATGTTCTCATTGACTTAAGTAATCAAGCTTCATTCCCATCCCATATCGATACTTATTTCGGGACGTTACCAGTTTTAACAATCACGCAATCGAAGCTAGCTCAGCTGAGCCTTGGCCAGTATCCCTAGGCAACGTCTGCCCGTTGCCACACGATCCACTCAATCCAATCGAGGAAGAGCGCAACCTTGATGAACCGTATCTTGGTACAGGTTCGGTACAGGACAATGCCCACCAATCGATAATGCCGTCCGATTTCACCCGGCTCGCCCTCCTCAACCTAGGCCATCAGTGTGGGCGCCAGCAGCTCATCGTAGCATACGCTTCCGGTGGGCGGTCTGGTGGTTTGGTTCGGTCCAGCTCGTCGTCCGTTGCTGGCCGTCCGCTTGAACGCAGGCATCGATTTGTCGTTGCTAACATTCACGGCCGAGTAGAGAACGATCTGATCCGGCACGGACCGGGCGTCGACAGTCGGAGAAGGCCTCCACAGGCATGCAAACTGACAGGTGGAGACCAGTCTGAGAAATATCGTTTCAATTTCAGACCGGACAAAAGAAAACAAATCAATTCAGGGCCGGTAAACGACGGAAAGGGAGCAGGGAGAGATGCGGCTGGTCCGGATTATAGCCCTGCCCGTTGGTGCTACAGCGAGGACAGAGCGATACTTACGATACCTTCCGTTCCAGTTCGATTAGTGCGAGATTGCTCTGGCCCTCGGGGATGCCTTCGTCCTCCTCGTTGTCGTCGTCGTCCTGGTCGTCGTCGTCGTCGTTGGTGACAAAGTTCGGGTGTTGATGGAATATCTTTATTGGAGCGTTCACCGCTTGTCCGGCCGACTCGAGGATAATGAATTGCTTCGGCATCGTTGGGGCTGTTTGGAAGATTTTTCAACAAAAAAAAAAAATCACCGCACCTCACCACACCAGACAGGGGCCGGACGGGACAGGCCAGCACCAGGGCAGGTGATTTATTTGGAATCGGTCAATTTATTATGTTGCGGTTCGGTTGAGAATCGGATTCCGCCGGTCCACCATCCACGATCATACATCACATCTTGGCGGTCGGGTCGATAGGGGCCAGCAGTGGGGGGGAGGAGGATGCTATTACCTGCGCTATTGTCCGGTGCCGGATCCGGAGATTCATTTACTCGCCGCCGGCAGCTGGCCGGGGCCAGCAGAAATCGGTCACTTATCAGCACGGCGAAACAATCAATCACCAGAAGGTGGGAGGCGTTGGGGGCCGGACTCACCACGGACGCTAGATATGAAAAGTCCTCCTCCTTGCAGCCACGCCGATATCTTTTGCACACTGGGAGGGGGTTGGGTGGATGAAGGATTCAAATGAATTTCAATTACCACATCGGCGAAATCGATGAGCCTCTTGCGGTGTCCTAATTTACGGAAACATTCGCCCCCCGCTTTCATCTTACTTCGTTCGCTAACTCGGTCAGCTTTCGGGCTGGATTCGAATGCTTTGGTAGCGAGCTCGATCGCTTCTGAGTGCGCGATGGATTCTATCCAATCGAGGTACGCTGGAATACTGATGAAACCAGCGAGACTTTCGTTACTGCAGCGTGCTGGTTGTGCCAGGTTTTCTGGCTCTCGCTGGCCAGTAAACGAAACGATTCCCAGGGCTGTCCAGTGGCCATTTCTGTGAATCGCGAAAGCGCCACCACTGTCACCGTTGCAGACGTTTGTTCCTGCAATTGGCAGGGAAATCGGAATTGATATGCTTGGGTTTTAGCATTTAATGTAATTATTCTGTTAGTGTTCAATCTGTAAGGTCCTTTTACGTTGTTAATCAAGCTTTTGTATTATGTCACTTAAATACTTTACTTTGTTTTAATCGTTCTGAGATTTATCAGGACCAATTTAGAATTATTGATTCAACCGAATGCTCTCCCAGCTTTGTACTAATTCGTTACTAAAATTTGATTTCCTTTTCAGTAACAATTCTTGAGGAAATTAAATTTACTTTAAAGAAGCGATTGATTCAAAAGTTCATTGAATCTAATACATTAAATAGTTAATGGTTTTGAACAGTCATTTTTCAGGAACGTTTCGTAAAATAATATTTTAAATGTATCTTAAATAAGCAACATATCAGTCGCTGATAATTGATTATGAGAGAGTTTAGTGTAGATTTCTCTATAGACTTTGGCTTCTTTTAATCCCAATATTTTGACGTAACCCCTTGGCTGAAGCACAAACGGCAAACACCAACACGCGACTCACCGTTCCGCCAGCCAGCACAGAACATCCCTTCGTAGAGCACCCGGCCAAACAATGGTGGATCACTGGCAAGACACTGCAGGTGGCTTACCGTCGGCATCGTGCTCATCCTAAGAGTCCGCGCCAGTCCATCGCCCTCCGTTAATCCCCAGCCCGAAACGACACCGTACACCCGTACACTGTCCAAGACCACCGGATCATCGGTTGGCCGGGGGAGACAAATCGGTTGCACAAACGCATCGAACTCGAGCAGCGTACGGAGCGCCAGTAGCGCCACATCGTGCTGTGGTGAACCGCTGGCAAAGCGAGCGTGCCGATGAACGGACTGTACCGGGTGCTCCTGGGAGTGGCGGGCCATGGCCAGCAGCTCGTACAGTCCCACACGTACCGTCAGCTCGTTGGCGGCCATCTGATAGCCGCTGGGAGCCGTTACGCAATGGGCAGCCGTAATGATGGCGCGTGGGCCCACGATGAAACCACCGCAAGCGTAGGCCGTGGCCAGCAGCTGTTGCGTACGGTGCCACACCGCCACATGCCACGGGAACTGCCCAGGCCAGGTCGGTTCCCCACCGGTGATGGTACCGGGTGCCGCAATCGGCCGTTGGCCACAGTGGACCGCTTCCACGGTGATGAGCCTCACGAGGATTGACGTTAGCAGCAGCAGCAGCAGTAGCGGAGGCAGTAGCGTTGGTGATGGATGCTTACTATCAATACGCATCATCGCACAGACACTGTACACCACTGGTGACCTTTCGGAGGGGGTTGAAAGCGATACGCATCGATCGAGCGAACCGCGTGACTGACGTCTTTGATCTGAGTTCTCGGCCATCCAAAGGCCTGGTAAACTATTGGCGTTAAGAAGCATCGATTGTGCGGTCAGGTGGATTGAAAAGTGCTGTGGCCAGCGCTAGTAATGCCCGGTAGCTCACACCAACTAAGGTATTTGTTAGTTCTCGTTCGGTTCTAGACAACATTCCCCAACATTCGCATTCCTGCAACATTTCTGATGTAAACTGTGGTTGTTTTCACTCTAGAATCCCGGATCCAGGGAGGTTTTTCCAGCATCTAATTGGATTATGCACGATCCGGCATCCGGTTCCCGGGGAATCAGTCTTGACGTATTGGCAATTTCTCGATTTACCTTCGACCCGGAGTAAGGTCAGCACATCAAACTGATAACACCCGGAGAGGCCTCCGGTGATGCTCGGACTCTCTGGGCACACTCTGGGCTCTGGAGTTGAAAACATGGAACCACTTAGGTGCAAACCACTCCAACTGGCCACCGGGTGGTTGGATCAGGGGTTTACAGCAAAACTCTCCAAGCGGCTGCAAGGATTTCCCGCTGGTCGAAGGGATGGAAAATAAATTTGTTTACAATCCGATTCCGGGCTGTCAGGATTCGGACCAACCGACTCTTCTGGCCAGCTGGTATCGAGAGGCTATGGTTCGGTAATTTTCTCACGTTTTTCTGATAAACCACCTGGTGTTTTCTCCGGTGGTGGTGGTGGTGTGGTATTTGTGGCCGTGATTGCCAACCAGGGGATCCTCGTAGATCCTGCGGACCA
The DNA here is from genome assembly GCF_943734665.1 of Anopheles aquasalis. Lineage (NCBI taxonomy): Eukaryota > Metazoa > Arthropoda > Insecta > Diptera > Culicidae > Anopheles > Anopheles aquasalis. The sequence continues at coordinate 78,377,414 of NC_064877.1, forward strand.
GAAGCATTCGCATCGGGATGCTGGAATCCTCGGGCATGGTACGTGCAACAATTTGTTGTTAGAGAGAGAGGGAGAGAAAACGGGAGGCGCATTCCTGGTTGTCACTTTCGCTTCCCGTTCCCGTTCCTGTCCGTCCATTCATTCGTTCGTTAAGAACCGATGGATCTTCATGCTGCATTCCGATGCTAGACTGCAATGGGATGGATTGGTGGAGCGTGCGATGCGCTGGCACTTCCTTCTCTTCCTTGCTCGCCGGTGCCGAGAGAAGCGAGGTGGATTACAGCGACGGACCGTTGGCTATCCGTTCGCGTAAGGTTTCCTCTTCATTAGTTCAACGAAGGAAAGGAATATGTTATGCTGGTACGTCGGCTCAACTACCACACCGGGGGTGCACACCTTCAGTTGTGTCCAGTGATGGCGACGGCGGCGACGGTGGCGGTGAACCGAACCGATGATTCGTGGCTTTCGGGATTCGGTTTGGTTGCAAAAACCGACGGTGCATGCAGCTCGAGTGCGCCCCCAGGATTATCTATCAATTTCAAATTTAGCTAACGAACAGGTTGCAATCAATAGTTGCTTTCGATTCGATTTATTTGTATCCACCCGTGATCCGGTCCGGTTCTCCACCGGTAACAGGTACAGATAACGGTGTTTTTTTGTGGTTGATTGGTGATGGATGTGGGTGATGGTGCCTCCTGTCGGAAAGGATGTTGGTCGAACTGTAACGGATTTA
>NC_064877.1:78380646-78393146 GCF_943734665.1 Anopheles aquasalis
GAATGGCTTAATTCCTATTGCCTTTGTTTCAGCAAATCTATTAATACGCAATCGATTGTTCCCGCTGATATCAATCCGTTAAATTATTTAAAATAAATACCAGTCACACACATACACACACCAACACTTGTAAAGGAATGCATGCATCGTATATGCTCGAGCCCACAACGCATGCAATTCCATTTCAACATCCTCCTTTGCAATGGACTGAGCACACAACGGTAGCAAAAGGGTTGGTGATAGTGCGATGGCAATTGTCCACCTCCACACGCGACGACAGCATGCCATACCGCCACGGCCTGACTGTTTATTTAAATATGCAAATAACGAATCGAGGGAACCAAATTTACGAAAATTACCACATAGAATCCCGCAACAATAATGGAACCACTTCCAGGCCCCGAATTGGTTTCGCAGCCCTGGCACAATGATGCTGAGTAGTGGGGCTGTGAGGTGGAGGTAAGGAGGGAAATAAAACCTCCCACAAGGATTGCCATACACACATCTGGCCGTCGAAGTATGCAACTGGCAATTGCACCAGCAAGCTGGAGCATCGTGAAGCACGGATCGGTGACGTTGGTCCCGGGCTTTGGTCCATCCCGGTCCTTCCGGGGCGGCTCGGTCAACTTCCGGATGGCACACTCGTTAACGATCCTCCACCAAGGCACCATAATTGAACCGTTTGCAGGCTGTTCCAGGTCAGCGTTCGTTCTGCAAACGTATCCTTTCGCATTCGATCGGTTGCGTAGCGGAAGCGCCCCGAGAGAGACAGGTCTGTGAGCCTGTATAGATTCGGAAATGGCTCTGGCCATTGCTGCGGTTCGTGATTAGAATAAAAGAGACAGTGCGATCTCACGTGCGGATGCGGAAATGCATTAAATGGGAGAGATTGAGTGAGTGGGTGAGGAGGAGAGAGCTACATTAGAAAAAGCGAGGACAGAAGCCAAGAGTGGCCGGCACGTGCCCTGAGAGCGACGGTTGACGGAAAACCACATTCAATCCATTAAACGATGCTTCATAACGATGCGAGGTTTATCGTGCGGTCATACACGGCCAGGAATGTGTCCGGTGGCCGGCGGAAGATGTGTTTGATTTCATGTCCCTCCTTCTCCTCCTCCTCCTCTGCTGCCACCAGATTATGACATCGGTAAAGGTCGGTGGTCGGTTTGCGGTCGATAGGCAAACGTCAAAACAAATCTTCTCCCCCCTTTCTGGTATCTGGTTTTGAGTTTGAAGCTCCCCTCCCGGTTGCTCCGTTGTCCAGTTTCTCCACGCACATGGCCCGATTGATCTGGCCTTTTCCATTTCCGAACCAAAAACCATCATCCGGACGTCATCATCATTGGGTTGTTGCTCGGTTTGCTGGAGCGCATCGCACCTGCCCAGGATGGGCAACCCACACATGACACACTCCTGATGCTGGTGGTGGTGATGCTGCCATTCGTTTGCATTAGTACCGGTGGTGCGGCTAGTGCGTTTTCGCAAATGTTTGTCTGTTTTCGTTGCACAAATTAAACAATTTATTCAAACCATCAACCCATCGATGCGATGGGCGTGATGTGTTGTTTTGGTCAACAGAACGGAGTGACTGTGACGCTGCTGCCGGGTGATGATTTCATAATTAAAGGCACACGCCGAGTCAGGAGTTGAGTTGGAGTTGCAGGGTGTTTAGTTGTGCAAACGATTTGAATAAACTTCGAACAATAACAATCGATCTAAAGCCATCTTTCGATTCGCGTGCCAGCGTAGTATCTTTGTCTGATTGCAGCATGATTATTCTGTGAGATTTCACTTATCTTTCCGAAACCCAAAACCTCCCCCCCCCCCTCTTACCCATCCGTGCACCATTAGCGTAGGGGTTGAAGCCACAAGCTCATATCATGTCATTCATTCCGGCTCCATTCTTCCATTCCGCAGCCCGAGAATCGCGTCAAACACGAAGTGGATCCGGTCCGTCAACGAGCTCACGATCTTCAGCGCCATCGGGGCAATGTGTTTTTCATTTACCTCCCGTGGAGGATGAGTTTCGATTTTCATATTCATACACCCGCTCCTCATCGTCCCTTTTTCGCCTTTGGCGGTCATCGGCGGTGAAGTGAGCTGTTTTGTGGCGCGTCCTTTGCGCCATCGTCCACGCGTGGCGCTTGAGTGAGCGTTCGAGTGAGGGAAATGAGCACCACTCTGGCCGTTATGGTCCGAAGCGAAAGGGGGGAGCAAAGCAGTGATTGGGCAGCGATAGGATTGGCGATGGCCACCCTCTCTAGCGCTCTCAGAGACCGTCTGGTTCCTGCGGGAAGAATAAATGCTTGTCATTATTTTTAATATCGGACCGAAAATTGAAATTTTCCTTCGATCAATCTTCCTCGTGCGGCAAAGGGAGAAGAGCAGTTGGGCATGTGGAAATAAAAACCTTCATCATGGTGAGGGCCACGCGGCCAGAATGGCGATTTTTGGCGTGTACTTTTGATGTGTCCGATAGAAAATGCTGGCTTGCTCGAGGCTGGAGTTGAGGGTGACTGAGCGGAGGATAGAGGACTAAGAGCTGTGTATTCATGGCGCTCTTAAGCCCCTGGACAAATCATCCTCGAAACATTCGCATTTCGGTCGGCAAACGATCGTGCTTCGTGGCGCCCGGGAATGGGAAACCGGGATTCGGAAAAGGGTTGGAGCTCGCTCGGAGATTGGATCAGGGATTCTGAATAGCCAGGTATGCGGAAAAGCGAGCGAGCGAGTGGTCCTTCAATCCTTTCACAAGCGATGCTGTGAGTACAGGTAGCGGAGTGAGCAAGTGCCCAGGGTGGTGATGAAATCTTTAAATAGAACCACGAGAAGTGCAGGAGTATCTCAACAAAGACAGATCGGCTCTTGAGAAGCTAAAAGAACCGGTATGACCTCGAGCTTAATGGATTAAAGCTGAGTCGTTAAGGTAAATTCATAAAGATTGTTGATTTCCCACTAGCTCACAGCATAGAGCTGTCAGAATCCTTTAAGAAATTGATGCTGGACTGTTGGTATGGCAACTACTGTGAATAGTAGTCATTGGCTAAGTAATAGCTTCCTCGTTAACGCTTTACAATAATCAGCAATACGTAAATTTGAAATAAGTAATACTAAATTGATCAAACTAAACAAAATATTTGTTAAATGCGATGTTATAATATTCATAAACATATTTTCCACTCGGTTATGGTGTGTATCATGGCATTTACTACCATGAAATTGAATGTCATCATATAAAACTAAATGTACACTTTACAAGGACAATTGATTCGCTACACACGAGCACGGTGCTTGTGGTGGAAGTTTATAAATGCAAGTTTAGCAACAACATCACAGCCCATGAACAGAATACGGAGGTAGTGGAGCAGCTACAAACTCTCCACAAAGCTCCCCCGTACCATAACCTATTCCGCTAACGAGATAATGACCGAGGAGTTGACTTTCGACTGTTTCTAGTGTTCTCTCTCCCTCTCGATCCCCCCTTTTCTATCCCTAGCTCGCTCCTGGTCGCTTCGTTGGAAACAAGAACAATTTCGTTACATGCTTTTCTACTTGCAAACTGCTGCTAAAATGTTATCGTCGTAGTTCCCGAACACTTCACGTGCGGAGATCGTAAAGTTCCGGGGCGCTATAGTACACTCGAGCGAAACTATGTGGCAGGCACGCTCGATGCACGATGGAATGCGCAACTTTCGGGGGATAGTACGTGAGAGCGTGTCACGGAATGCCCTCCCAAAAAGGTGTTGGCAGGATAATACTGTCTTCTTCCGCTTAGAAAACATGTTTGGTTCCATATGCTGCTCTCTTGGATGGTGTTTGCTCAATTCAGTTGGCGACAGAAGGTGCAAATGATGATGACAATCATCTGGGCAAATCATTCTAATACATTAATTCCAAATCATTTTACTTAACCACATGAAGCAACAGCTCAAAAGTAAAATCAAGCAAATGGGAGCAAATCTCTAGAGGCTCCATTTCGAAGGAAAGGTCGATGGTCCTCCACCGGTCGCGAAGAAATAAGTTTCTCGTCAGCTAATCAGCACAAAGTACGGCCACGTCAGGACAGACACTATCGTATGCAGAAGCGATTTCGATCCGCCAGCTGCCCCAGGAGCTGGTCCGCATCCATCCAATAGAGGTGAGTGGCTTACAGGGTCTGAAGTTGAACCAACCACAAAGGATAACGCGTGGGGCTAGCCATCTTCACGCCACACCAAAGCCACGCACATTCACACGTACACTTATGGCATCGTTAACAATTACGATTACGTGTGTTATCATGTTATCTGTTTGGCTAATAAGATTAAATTTAATGTAATCTCACCTAATCCCTTTTCCGCTACTTGCTGGTGGCTTCTGCTACTGCTCGTCTCGGCCACGGAGCGAAAGTTCTAATTATTTTCGCCACGCCACGAACTTCGCTCCCCGGAAGGGTGGTCCGGACCGCTGCGAGCTGATGAATAAGCCAACCTCAGACTCCAGTGCTCCAGGGTGTTAGTGCTATTGGCCACTTTCGGGATGCTTCTCTTCTTCTTCTACTGTTGGACCATCGAGAGCGCTAAGCGAAACGTAGAGTGGAGTGGCCGCGGTTGATTGACATAAAGCACCCGAGAGAGACCAAGCCCCGTGGATTAGAGGGTCAGGTGTGCCGGTAATGAGTGTTTGCCGGACACTGGGCGTCCGGCCAGGCGACAATCTTGTTCTCGAGGCCAGATGATGATAATCGGAGCTGATGGGAGCTGAGTCGCCGAAAGTCGGAACGGACGGATCCTAGAAGGTTCGACCAGACCTCGGTGCAGATCAGAGCAGAACCCCCAGACCGGTGTGGAGAAACGGTGGCTAGCGAGGAGGAGGAGTGCGACAACACTCGGTGACTGGTCGCCATTCGCCGGCGCTTCTCATCTGCATTTATAAAACATAAATTTATCTCCATTTAAAACAACCAGACCGGACCAGACCCCTCGCCAGGAACCCCAAAGCACGGGGCCGTCGGCAATTTTGGAGTTTTGCAGTTGAGTGCAGAGTTGAACGGAACGGAATGGAACATTATAAAGATCCTGCCCTCCAAAGTGCCGCCATGCAGCGCCACATTGTCTGGCATCGGACGGACTCGATGGCTTTTGGTGCGATGGCCACGCACACTCACATATACACATGCACGGTGGCAGGGCCAAACGGCCAAACACACCCAACAGCACCCAACAGTGCGGTGCGGATGGACAACCGATGGAGCCAGGCCAGGCCGGATTGCAGGCTGTATGTAAATCCCTTATTTATTCAACATTTAGTCGAAATTGGTGCACTTATTGTTATTGTGATCAAATTCCGGCAGTCGGCTATCGGCTAGACGCCACAGGCTACACTCCCAGGGAAACCAAAGTAGTGGGACAACGGAACGACGTGAGGATGCGACACTTCTTCACAAAAAACAAAAGGAGAGCCCCTGCCGCCGAGGCGAGGCGTTCATCGAGTGGAAATTGAAATGATTACCGGCACCGGGAACGAACGGGGCGGGCACTAGGAACTGGAACTGGTCGGCAGGACAAGTTCGTTCATCGGAGTACCGCGTGCTTGCAGGCCGCTAATCCGGAGCAGCGCTCCTGCAGGCGGTTCCTGTGGGAGGGACAGCTCCTTGGCAGCAGTCGTTGCGAACAGGACGTCCAGATTAGGGCCACCGAAAGCGACGGAAGTGACCTGCGCCACTGGAAGAGGGATTTCCTGGACAATCTGCGCCGTCCTGCAAAGGAAAAGCGGTTAAAAGGGACACATCTTAAGGTGATCTCCCCCGATGGTGCATCCTCTGGATTGATTTTGATGATTTTGGAACCGGAAAACATGGCCACGTACAGATTACCGTCAGCGTCGCTCGTCATACCGTCGGCAATGAACTCGGTTGGTGCTTCGTCATCCTTCAGCTTTATCAGAACGGTTTCGTTGGCTGTGATAACGAAGGTGAAGGAGTGTTAGACAGTTTCTACACACAGCCAAAATTTGGCGGCTAAAGTCAAAAAAAGAGAACTTCATTTTTCCAACATTTTGGAAAAAATAATGGCAGATGGAGACAAATTTACATCTACGGTACGGCCTACACTGGAGTGCAGCATTATGTGTCTGCCGATCAGCTTAAAGCATATTATATTTTAAAAAAAGCTGTTTGCAGGTGTGTTAAAGTTATTTCGCGATGATTCTGTAGTTTTTCTGAAGTTCTTCTTTTCAAGCGTCCCTACACACACCATTATTTTTTTTATATGGAGCTTTTGACTTTTGCCGACAATTTTGACTTTAGCCGCCAAATTTTGGCTGTGTGTAGAAACTGTCTTAGATATTGATATCGCTCCAAGCGGCCCGCCCGGACACTACTACTACTCACTCAGATTGCCGTCCGCGTCCACCGTGTACTCTTTGATGTCGAATGCGAACGAATCGATGTAGTAGAAGCGCCAATATAATAAATATAAAAATTTTATATTTATTTTTTATATTTTATGTATATATATATATGAATCAACTTTTCCATAGTGAGAAAACCTTCTCACTGCAAACTGGGGAGTCGACTCGACTCGACTCGACTCGACTCGACTCGACTCGACTCGACCCGACTCGACTCGACTCGACTCCCCAGTTTGCAGTGAGAAGGTTTTCTCACTATGGAAAAGTTGATAAAGTTGATAAAAGTATATATTAGGTTGGGTAATAAGTCTTTTCGTATTTTGGTAATAGCTGGCTTTGGAGTCATCTATCTCCACCGTTATCAATCACATTATGTCATATCATACCTCGTTGTGTTAAGGGACATTTGATGTATCTTTTCATCAAAACAAAACAGAGTTTGAAGCAGTGGCCAAAAAGTTATAGCTGTTCAAAGATGAGTGAAAATAGTGAAGAAATTCGCTATATTTTGAAAATGTTCTACAAAAAAGGGAAAAATGCCACGCAAGCCTCCAATTAAATTTGTGATGTTTAGGGGGACGATGCTGAATCAGTTCATGTAGCATAACGATGGTTCGCTTGCTTCAGTTCTGAAAATTTCGATGTGAAAGATGCACCTCGCTCTGGTCGACCTATCGTTGCTAAAGTCGATGAAATTATTGAAAGGATAGACCAGGATCGTCACATAAGCAGCCATTACATCGCTAAGGAACTAAACATTCACTATAAAACCGTTTTGAGCCATTTAAAAAAGGGTGGGTTAAAAAAAAGCACAATTTTTGGATACCGCATGAATTGTCAGCGAAAAGTTTATTGGACCGAATTAACATCTGCGATTCTTTGCTGAAACGGAATGAAATCGAACCGTTTCTGAAGCAAATGGTTACAGAACATGAAAAGTGGATCAAATACGACAATAACGTGCGAAAACGATCATGGTGCAAGAATGCAGAAGCTACACAAACAGTCCCAAAGCCAGGAAGGCGCCGCGGAAGGTTATGCTCTGCGTTTGGTAGGATTGGAGAGGAATCAATCATTATGAGCTACTCCAGACTGGTCAAACTATTAATTCTAGACTTTACTGTGACCAATTGATGAGATTGAAGCTTGCAATCGAGGAAAAACGGCCAGAATTGGTCAACAGAAAGGGCGTCGTCTCCCACCATGACAACGCTAGACAACACACATCTTTGATGACTCGGAAAAAACTGGGAGTGCTTGGCCGGGAAGTTTTGATGCATCCTCCATATAGCCCAGACCTTGCACCATCGGATTACCACTTGTTTGGTTCTATGCAAAACTCCCTTAGTGGAGTACCGCTACCTTCAAGAGAAGCATGTGAAAACATCGTGTCACAGTTTTTTAACGATAAACCACGGAGTTTTTACACTAAAGGAATTATGTCTTTAGCCGAAAAATGGCAAAAGGTGGTAAACCAAAACGGATAATATTTGGTTGAATAAAGTTGCTCAAAACTAAAAATATATCCCTTTGAAGTTTTACTCAAAATACGAAAAGACTTATTACCCAACCTAATATATAAAATAAAAAATATAAATATAAAATTTTTTTATTTATTATATTTTATATATTTAATATATATATTTTATATATTTAATAAAAAATAATATAAAACATCGTGTCACAGTTTTTTAACGATAAACCACGGAGTTTTTACACTAAAGGAATTATGTCTTTAGCCGAAAAATGGCAAAAGGTGGTAAACCAAAACGGATAATATTTGGTTGAATAAAGTTGCTCAAAACTAAAAATATATCCCTTTGAAGTTTTACTCAAAATACGAAAAGACTTATTACCCAACCTAATATATAAAATAAAAAATATAAATATAAAATTTTTTTATTTATTATATTTTATATATTTAATATATATATTTTATATATTTAATATAGTACTAATATTCTAATTAATATATTTGTATTAAAATATCTTCAAATATTATATTATATATTATTAAAAATAATAATAATAAATATATAATAATAATAAATATATAACAATATATATTTACATATATATATATTTATATTATTTATTATTTATATATAATTTATATATTTATATTATATGCTTATTATTAAATATTATTATTGACTCGAATCGACTCGACTCGACTCGACTCGACTCGACTCGACTCGACCCGACTCGACCCGACTCGACTCGACTCGACTCGACTCGACTCGACTCGACTCGACTCGACTCGACTCGACTCGACTCGACTCGACTCGACTCGACTCGACTCGACTCGACTCGACTCGACTCGACTATATAATAAAAAGAAAAAATATAATTAAATTAATTAATTTTTTTTAATTGTTTAATTATAAGCATATAATATAAATATATATATTATATATAAATAATAAATAATATAAATATATATATATAAATATATATTATTGTATATTTATTATTATTATTACTATTTAATTTATTACTTTTATTTTTTATTGAATTGTTTCAAATAATAATAATAATAATAATAAATATATTATAAATTTTATAAATTATGTTTGAAATAATGATAAATAATATAAAATAATATCAATAAATTAAATTGTTATTATTTTTTATTAAAACTTTCTTATTTTATATAGATTATTTTTTATAATATATAATATAATATTTGAATATATTATAATACAAATATATTAATTAGAATATTAGTAATATATTAAATATATAAAATATAATAAATATAAAAATTTTATGTTTATATTTTATATTTTATGTATATTTTATGTTTTATATATATGAATCAACTTTTCCATAGTGAGAAAACCTTCTCACTGCAAACTGGGGAGTCGAGTCGAATCGAGTCTAGTCGAGTCGACTCGGGTCGAGTAGAGTCGAGTCGAGTCGAGTCAATAATAATATTTAATAATAAGCATATAATATAAATATATAAATTATATATAAATAATAAATAACATAAATAATAAATATATAATAAATATATATTTATATGTAAATATATATTATTATATATTTATTATTATTATATATTTATATATTTAATATATATATTTTTTAAATTTAATAAATTACTAATATTAGAATATTAGTAATTTATTAAATTTAAAAAATATATATATTAAATATATAAATATATAATAATAATAAATATATAATAATATATATTTACATATAAATATATATTTATTGATTGATTGATTAATTATATATTAAATATATAAATATTTAATATTTATATTTTTTAAATTTAATAAATTACTAATATTCTAATTAATATATTTGTATTATAATATATTCAAATATTATATTATATATTATTAAAAATAATATATATAAAATAAGATAGTAATAATAAAATAAAAATAAATAATAATAAATAAAGTATAAATATATAAATATATTATTATATATTAAATATTTTTATTGTTATAAAAAAAATATTTTTTTTATACATTATTATTTGATTTATTTTTGAAATAATGATAAATAATATAAAATAATATCTATATATTAAAAATATAATAAATATATATTAGATATTTATTAATATATTAATATAATAATAATAATAACAATAATAATAATAAAAAGAATAATAATAAATATATAATATATATATATATATAATAATAAATATATAATAATATATATATACATATAAATATATATTTATTATATATTATATATTTATTATTTATATTATTTATTATTTATGTATAATTTATCTATTTATATTATATGCTTATTATTAAATATTATTTTTGACTCGACTCGACTAGACTCGACTCGACCCGACTCGACTCGACCCGACTCGACTCGACTTATTATTCTATATATATAACTTAATATTTTATATATATAATAATATATATTTACATATATATATATTTATTTATATTATTTATTATTTATATATAATTTATATATTTATATTATATGCTTATTATTAAATATTATTATTGACTCGACTCGACTCGACTCCCCAGTTTGCAGTGAGAAGGTTTTCTCACTATGGAAAAGTATATAAAATATAAAATATAAAATATAAAATTTTTATATTTATTACATTTTATATATTTAATATATATATTTTTTATATTTAATATATTACTAATATTATATTATATATTATAAAAAATAAAATACATAAAAGAAGAAAGTTACAATAAAATAAAAATAAATAATAATAAATAAAATATAAATATATAAATATATTATTATATATTAAATGTTTTTATTTATATTTAAATTATTATATAAATAATAAAAATAATAATAATAAATATATAATATATAAAAATAATAATAATAAATAATAATATATAAATATATAATAATAATAAATATATAAAAATATATATTTCCATATAAATATATATTTATATTATTTATTATTTAAATATAATTTATATATTTATATTATATGCTTATTATTAAATATTATTATTGACTCGACTCGATTGACTATATATATATATATATATATATATATATATATATATATATATATATATATATTAGTAATTTATTAAATATAAAAAATATATATATTAAATATATAAATATATAATAATAATAAATATATAATAATATACATTTACATATAAATATATATTTATTATATATTCATTATTTATGTTATTTATTATTTATATATAATTTATATATTTATATTATATGCTTATTATTAAATATTATTATTGACTCGACTCGACTCGACTCGACTCGACCCGAGTCTACTCGACTCGACTCGATTCGACTCGACTCCCCAGTTTGCAGTGAGAAGGTTTTCTCACTATGGAAAAGTTGATTCATATATATATATACATAAAATATAAAATATAAATATAAAATTTTTATATTTATTATATTTTATATATTTAATATATAACTAATATTCTAATTAATATATTTGTGTTATAATATATTCAAATATTATATTATATATTATAAAAAATAATATATATAAAATAAGAAAGTATTAATAAAATAAAAATAAATATAAATATATAAATATATTATTATATATTAAATATTTTTATTGTTATTAAAAAAATATTTCTTTTGTACATTATTATTTGATTTATTTTTGAAATAATGATAAATAATATAAAATAATCTATATATTAAAAATATGTAAATAAATATATATTAGATATTTATAAATATATTAATATAATTATAATAATAACAATAATAATAATATAAAGAATAATAATAAATATATAATAATATATATACATATAAATATATATTTATTATATATTATATATTTATTATATATTTATAATTTATATTATTTATTATTTATATATAATTTATATATTTATATTATATGCTTATTATTAAATATTATTATTGACTCGACTCGACTCGACTCGACCCGACTCGACTCTACTCGACTCGACTCGACTCGACTCGACTCGACTCGACTCGACTCGACTTATTATTATACGACGACTTATTTACATATTTTTAATATATTGATATATTTTAATATATTTATAAATATCTAATATATATTTATTTACATATTTTTAATATATTGATATTATTGACGAGTCGAGTCGAGTCGAGTCAATAATAATATTTAATAATATGCATATAATATAAATATATAAATTATATTTAAATAATAAATAATATAAATATATATTTATATGGAAATATATATTTTTATATATTTATTATTATTATATATTTTATATAATATATTTATTATTATTATTTTTATTATTTATATAATAATTTAAATATAAATAAAAATATTTATTATATATAAATATATTTATATATTTATATTTTATTTATTATTATTTATTTTTATTTTATTGAAACTTTCTTATTTTATGTATTTTATTTTTTATAATATATAATATAATATTTGAATATATTATAATACAAATATATTAATTAGAATATTAGTAATATATTAAATATAAAAAATATATATATTAAATATATGAAATGTAATAAATATAAAAATTTTATATTTCTATTTTATATTTTATATACATAGTGAGAAAACCTTCTCACTGCAAACTGGGGAGTCGAGTCGAGTTATTATTAAATAT
>NC_064877.1:78403146-78405646 GCF_943734665.1 Anopheles aquasalis
GCTGTCTCGTAGGTGTGGTGAGATTAATCCCTGTCTCGTCCAGTTCCTTTCGGGACAGGGGTGTTTCAGGGAGTATCTCCACCGGATCAAGCGTGCGCCGTCGCCGGACTGCCCGACCTGTGTCGGGGTCGTTGAGTCTCCGGAGCATGTCCTGTTCGTCTGCCCTAGGTTTGAAGAGGCCAGGGCAGAGATGGACGCCGCGCTAGGAGGAGGGGTCAGGGTTGAAAACGTGGTGCAGCGGATGTGTGAGAGCAGGGAGGCCTTCAACTCCGTTAGCAACTGCGTCGGCCGCATAACGGAGAGACTACGCGTGGAATGGCGGGAGTTCCAGCGCTCTCAGGCCGCTGGCAGGGACCAGCAACAAGTGCAGGGGTAAAAGGGAATCAAGCGGATGCTCCTCGGACACCCGCCTGGGCTAACCGGCGACCCGCGCCGACCTTGAGACCCACCGTGGCTGGGGAAAAGCCTGCGCCTTGGCGCAACGTTTAGATGCTTAGGCATGGTCCGTCGTACGTTTGGGAGGAACGCTTTTAGGAGTAGCGAGAAAGTAAGGTGGTTTGAACAACGTTACTCCAAAATATAGTCGTTTCAGACCTTTGTTTTCGCGGTGCAAGTGCTTCGGCACTGCCACCCTCGCTGCGAGTCATCTCGAAAGAGGCATACAGCAGCAGGGTGGTAACGGAAAACCAAGCTAGTGGTTTAGTGGGTGAGAGTCCCACACTGTTCCCGAGGGGCTTCCTCAGGTTCGTACATTAGTATTCCACCTAGTTTGTTAAACGGGAAAAAAAAAAAAAAAAAAATATATTTATATTTTATTTATTATTATTTATTTTTATTTTATTGAAACTTTCTTATTTTATGTATTTTATTTTTTATAATATATAATATAACATTTGAATATATTATAATACAAATATATTAATTAGAATATTAGTAATATATTAAATATAAAAAATATATATATTAAATATATAAAATGTAATAAATATAAAAATTTTATATTTATATTTTATATTTTATATACTTTTCCATAGTGAGAAAACCTTCTCACTGCAAACTGGGGAGTCGAGTCGAGTCGAGTCGAGTCGAGTCGGGTCGAGTCGAGTCGGGTCGAGTCGAGTCGAGTCGAGTCGAGTCGAGTCGAGTCGGGTCGAGTCGAGTCGAGTCGAGTCGAGTCAATAATAATATTTAATAATAAGCATATAATATAAATATATAAATTATATATATAAATAATAAATAATATAAATATATATATATATATGTAAATCTACTCCTTTCAATAATTTCATCGACTTTAGCAACGATAGGTCGGCCAGAGCGAGGTGCATCTTTGACATCAAAATTTTTAGAACGGAAGCGCGCGAACCATCGTTATGCTACACGAACTGATTCAGCATCGTCCCCCTAAACATCACAAATTTAATTGGAGGCTTGCGTGGCATTTTTCCCTTTTTTGTAGAACATTTTCAAAATATAGCGAATTTCTTCACTATTTTCACTCATCTTTGAACAGCTATAACTTTTTGGCCACTGCTCCAAACTCTGTTTTGTTTTGATGAAAAGATACATCAAATGTCCCTTAACACAACGAGGTATGATATGACATAGTGTGATTGATAACGGTGGAGATAGACGAGTCCAAAGCCAGCTATTACCAAAATACGAAAAGACTTATTCGACTACCTAATATTATAGTCGAGTCGAGTCAATAATAATATTTAATAATAAGCTTATAATATAAATATATAAATTATATTTAAATAATAAATAATATAAATATATAATAATAATAAATATATAATAATATATATTTTCATATAAATATATATTTATTATATATTTATTATTTATATTATTTATTATTTATATATAATTTATACATTTATATTATTAAATATTATTATTGACTCGACTCGACTCGACTCGACTCGACTCGACTCGACTCGACCCGACTCGACTCGACTTATTATTCTATATATATAACTTAATATTTTATATATATAATAATATATATTTACATATATATATATATATATTTATATTATTTATTATTTATATATAATTTGTATATTTATATTATATGCTTATTATTAAATATTATTATTGACTCGACTCGACTCGACTCCCCAGTTTGCAGTGAGAAGGTTTTCTCACTATGGAAAAGTATATAAAATATAAAATATAAAATATAAAATTTTTATATTTATTACATTTTATATATTTAATATATATATTTTTTATATTTAATATATTACTAATATTATATTATATATTATAAAAAATAAAATACATAAAAGAAGAAAGTTACAATAAGATAAAAATAAATAATAATAAATAAAATATAAATATATAAATATATTATTATATATTAAATGTTTTTATTTATATTTAAATTATTATATAAATAATAAAAATAATAATAATAAATATATAATATATAAAAATAATAATAATAAATAATAATATATAAATATATAATAATAATAAATATATAAAA
>NC_064877.1:78413146-78420646 GCF_943734665.1 Anopheles aquasalis
TTCAAAATATATATATATATATATATATATATATATATATATATAATATAAAATATAAAAATAAATTTTTTATATTAGGTAGTCGAATAAGTCTTTTCGTATTATTGGTAAAACTTCAAAGGGATATATTTTTAGTTTTGAGCAACATTATTCAACCAAATATTATTCATTTTTGTTAACCACCTTTTGCCATTTTTCGGCTAAAGACATAATTCCTTTAGTGCAAAAACTCCGTGGTTTATCGTTAAAAAACTGTGACACGATCTTTTCACATGCTTCTTTTGAAGGTAGCGGTACTCCACTAAGGGACTATTGCATAGAACCAAACAAGTGGTAATCCGATGGTGCAAGGTCTGGGCTATATGGAGGATGCATCAAAACTTCCCGGAGGATGCATCAAAACAAAACTTCAAACAAAATAATAATATATATATATATAGATATATATATATATATATATATATATATATATATATATATATATATATATATATATATATATATATATATATATATATATATATATTTATTTTATATTTATATATATATATTAATCAACTTTTCCATAGTGAGAAAACCTTCTAACTGCAAACTGGGGAGTCGAGTAGAGTCGAGTAGAGTCGAGTCGAGTCTGGTCGAGTCGAGTCTAGTCGAGTCGAGTCGAGTCGAGTCAATAATAATATTTAATAATAAGCATATAATATAAATATATAAATTATATTTAAATAATAAATAATATAAATATATATTTATATGGAAATATATATTTTTATATATTTATTATTATTATATATTTATATATAATATATTTATTATTATTATTTCTATTATTTATATAATAATTTAAATATAAATAAAAATATTTAATATATAATAATAAATTTATATATTTATATTTTATTTATTATTATTTATTTTTATTTTATTGAAACTTTCTTATTTTATGTATTTTATTTTTTATAATATATAATATAACATTTGAATATATTATAATACAAATATATTAAGTAGAATATTAGTAATATATTAAATATAAAAAATATATATATTAAATATATAAAATGTAATAAATATAAAAATTTTATATTTATATTTTATATTTTATATACTTTTCCATAGTGAGAAAACCTTCTCACTGCAAACTGGGGAGTCGAGTCGAGTCGAGTCGAGTCGAGTCGAGTCGGGTCGAGTCGAGTCGGGTCGAGTCGAGTCGAGTCGAGTCGAGTCGAGTCGAGTCGGGTCGAGTCGAGTCGAGTCGAGTCGAGTCAATAATAATATTTAATAATAAGCATATAATATAAATATATAAATTATATATATAAATAATAAATAATATAAATATATATATATATATATATGTAAATCTACTCCTTTCAATAATTTCATCGACTTTAGCAACGATAGGTCGGCCAGAGCGAGGTGCATCTTTGACATCAAAATTTTTAGAACGGAAGCGCGCGAACCATCGTTATGCTACACGAACTGATTCAGCATCGTCCCCCTAAACATCACAAATTTAATTGGAGGCTTGCGTGGCATTTTTCCCTTTTTTGTAGAACATTTTCAAAATATAGCGAATTTCTTCACTATTTTCATTCATCTTTGAACAGCTATAACTTTTTGGCCACTGCTCCAAACTCTGTTTTGTTTTGATGAAAAGATACATCAAATGTCCCTTAACACAACGAGGTATGATATGACATAGTGTGATTGATAACGGTGGAGATAGACGAGTCCAAAGCCAGCTATTACCAAAATACGAAAAGACTTATTCGACTACCTAATATTATAGTCGAGTCGAGTCAATAATAATATTTAATAATAAGCATATAATATAAATATATAAATTATATTTAAATAATAAATAATATAAATATATAATAATAATAAATATATAATAATATATATTTTCATATAAATATATATTTATTATATATTTATTATTTATATTATTTATTATTTATATATAATTTATACATTTATATTATTAAATATTATTATTGACTCGACTCGACTCGACTCGACTCGACTCGACCCGACTCGACTCGACTCGACTGGACCCGACTCGACTCGACTCGACTCGACTCGACTCGACTCGACTCCCCAGTTTGCAGTGAGAAGGTTTTCTCACTATGGAAAAGTTGATTCATATATATATATACATAAAATATAAAATATAAACATAAAATTTTTATATTTATTATTTTTTATATATTTAATATATTACTAATATTCTAATTAATATATTTGTATTATAATATATTCAAATATTATATTATATATTATAAAAAATAATATATATAAAATAAGAAAGTTTTAATAAAATAATAAAGCCGGCGATACATGAAGCGTAAACTCTCGTATAAACTCAGAGTGTAATGCCAAAAAGTTTACGCTTCGTGTGGCAGGCATAATCGCATAAAAGTTTATACCGAAACGTTAAATGCAATTACATTCGGTCACCTGCAATTACACTATGCTATTACATCAATTACATGTGTTTCTGGCCACAAAAAATATAAATCGACGAGATAAGTTGATTTCTGAACATCTTTTTCTATATTTTAAGATGTTTTTAGTGTATATTAGCGATTGTAGAACACTCCAGGTCAGTCCGTTCGAGATGTGTACCTTGCTCTTGAGCGGCACCATTTGGCCAGCGCCGGCCTCGTAGCGATACAGCTTACCGTCGTCCATCTCGAAGTGATTGCGCGAATCTTCCGCCAGCATGGTACCGACGTAGAGCCGTCCTTGGGCGTCCACCTTGCCATCGTTGAAGCGATGATCGGACTCCTCTGGCCCAAGGTCGGTCAGGACACGGTCGATGGTGACGCTCGCCGACCGGCCATCCCAACTGACGAGCAGGAGACGAGTTCCGCTACCGACGACAAACTTACCGCGTTGGCCATTCACCGGAATAACGAACGATGCGTACGTGGTGCCGTCTGGAAAATGTGGTGTCCGTTAGTTGGCCATTCCAGGGAGGAGACTCAGGTCGCGTCATTAACCTACCAATTGTTGCGGAGTATGTTTTGTTCTCCTTCCAATCGTACCGGAGCACCGTGCCAGATAGAATGCAGACGTAGTACAGACTCTGCGACTCGATGTCCCAGTGTGGACCTTCACCAAGCTGCAGGAATGGACCCGGTAGCACCTCGACCTCAATGTTTGCCATCGTATTACGTGCGGCTTCAGCTGATGATTGAGACTAGGTGTATGCTTGGCGCTGGTAATCCATCAGCGAACGTTGTGGAGTTACGTAGAGGGGTCAGCATTGTCGAAATCTTATCGACTCGTCGGTAGATAACAACCAATTAGCGGCTTTGCTACCGGTATACGGTGCAATCGTTTCAGATTTAGTTGATTGCGGCGATAACCAATCGACCAAAAATGGTTTGACGGAAAAGTTTTATTAAAATATTGAAATACCTTGAACTAATTGAAGGCGAGAATATGTTGCTAATGAAAGTACTGGGTCATCCGCTTACATAATTAGATGATAAATGACTTATCAATAGCTCATATGGTCCAAAAATACACTGCAGCAGGTCGTATGGCATTATCGGATGGTGATGTTTTATCGCGTAATTGAATGTGTTGAACCGAGCAGCGACACTGTGTTAGTACCATTTAGGGTCACCGCCAGTGAGCACAACATGACGGACTGTTTATCCACTACTCCACACTGAAGCCAATATGCCTATCAGAATGCAAGTAAATAAACAGAAGATAAAGAACGCCGCTCCATCTGACACCGCTGATAGAAAGAGAGAGAGAGAGAGGGTATAAAAACGCCGTCAAGAGTGTCGTCTGTAAGCCATTATTGATCAAGATGACGGAGAAGTACCAGGTTGAAACGATTCCACCGTTTACCGAGCTCGGTGAAGGTCCACACTGGGACATTGCCAGCCAGAGTTTGTATTACGTGAGTCTTAGCAATGGGATCATTTATCGGTGGGACTACGGTGAGAAGAAGGTGTACGCTGCAAAAATCGGTGAGTGATAGGGTCAGGAAATACCAGTCCACAGGTTAATGCCGTGTGCTTTCCCCCGGTCAGATGGCGTAGACGAAGCGAGCTTCATCATCCCGGTGAAGGGTCAGCGTGGATGTTTCGTCGTCGGTGACTTCAACCGTGTCGTCATGATCCGGTGGGATGGCCGCTCCGGTAAGTCAGTGATTGTCCGCGAAGTGGTAGCAACGGATCCCGCCCTGGACCATAATCGGCTCAACGATGGTAAGGTGGATCCGTGGGGAAGACTCTACTTCGGTACGCTGCTCAAGGAAGAACGAGGAAATCCGTTCGAGAAAGCGACGGGAGTGCTGTACCGGTACTGTGCCCGTACCAAGCAGCTGGTGGAACAGGACCGTGACATTTACATCTCGAATGGGTTGGCGTGGAATCGGCAGACGAACAAGTTCTACTTTGCGGACTCGGGCGCGAACGAGATCAAGGAGTACGATATCGATCTGGATGGGAACTTAAGTAAGTCACAAGTAGCAACATTATTGCATCTTTTCATCTGCAACTATTCGTGACAACAGTAAACGGCCAGCTCTGGTACGACTTCAAGGTCAAGGGGCAAAGTCCTGGATACTTTTGCGATGGCATGACGATCGATGCCGAGGGTAACCTGTTCGTGGCCATGTTTGGTGGCAGCAAGGTGGTAAAGATCTCACCGGAGTAAGTCAACGGAATTCGCTGCTACTTCTCTGTTCTCCAACTCAAACGGCCGCACCTTTCCGTTGCAGGAAAAAGATTATCCAGGAAATCAAGGTCCCGGCACCACAGGTAACTTCCGTTGCTTTCGGTGGTCCACAGCTTGACGAACTGTTTGTCACGACGGCCGGGAAGCTTTTCAAGGACCCACAGAAGGATCCCGCTGGTGCACTGTTCCGTGTTACTGGGCTCGGTGCGAAGGGACTGCCAATGCAGGAGGTCGTTTTGGAGGACTAGCGACCGGGAGTGTCGTGCACAAAAGTGCCATCTGATGGAATGAATGATTCATTTCTATGGTCTTAAAATAGAACCGGATGGAGTGGCGTGAGTGCTTCATCTTCCAAATTGATGAATTGTTAAACGATATCCTGATGCTTTATGAACACGAAAGGAAGTCTTAATACGGGATGGTATTTCGCGCGATACTAGGACTGTTGTATGGGATGAAATTTTAAAGACAAATACGGTGCTTATCAACAGAAAGCACTCACTCCAATTCGTAGTCCTGTCCACGAATGATCTGTCTTCGTTCTTTCGTGGCCGCGAGCAACAAGAATCAATTATTCATAAGCCAAAGGCCATAAATGACGTAATTACAACCATCATTAGCATTAACACGTGCTTTTATCGACCCCCGGTTCAGTTTTTTTTATCGCTCTGGCACTGGCACACCGGCAGGTGGGCAGCGCCAAACAAGTTTGCTGGAGTCTCGGCTCGGATCAACCCAAAACCCGTCAGACGACCAGAAGCTGTCAGCCAGGAACAAACTGAACGGCGATCCGGAAAGTGGTCGAAGTAATTGCACCCTCCCCTTTCTTCCCCCCTTTCCCGGGCAGTCATCCGGGTGTGATTAGTTCATCCGTGGTCGCCATGAATCATGGCGTAGCGGTGGGCATTATGGGTTTCCGATACGAAAACACATGGTAAGGACACGGGCGTCCGAGCGAGCACGCTTTTTTTTCTCTCTCCTTCCCTTTGACTTGCCGACCTTCCATGCTGTGTGTGCACACGATGAGCGAAGCTGTCAACCGTGCTCATTGGACAAATATTTGCCTTCAAACTCCCGGCGTCCTCCCCGATATGATTTACTGCACCACCAGCACCAGCACTGAGTAGTTTCCGTTGATTTATGACCAGGAAGAAACTCACGGGCGCCACGCTTCGGCTAAATGCTCTTCACTTACTCTTACTCAACACGCGGGACTCGGTCCTCGGCCCACGGTCTGCACATGCACTGGTCACCAACTACCTCCCTCCTTATATTACTTGATGTGCGCCGCGCTTCTGCTGATGATGAGCGTCCTGGTCTGGAAGCACAGTGGCACGAAGCGAAGGTCACAGGATTTCAATTCGCTTTAATGGGTTCCGGGTGCCGAGGGGAGCCCCGGGGAAGAGGATTAACAAGAGGAACAGCTCCCTTTCCATCCCTCCTTTAGTCCATCACCGAGGGCGATGGCGCTTCTTTACACTCGCTCGGCCAAATGATTCCTTTTGCTGCGCCACCGAAATCCATCATGTCCTGGTTCGCGGAATGGACCCACAGAGAGTATAGTGCAACATAGTGCACTTTTTTGCGAGCACACACAGGGAGCAGCACGTTGACGCCGTTGGTTCTGAATCCGCGCTGGCCGCTCCGCAGTAAACGTCCCGGGGATACTTTGTACCGGAGCCAAAATGAGCTTCAAACTGTTTGCGGACCCTTTTTGCACCGGGATTGCATTAGGGATATTGACGTAACTGAATTTGCTCCAGCGGGCGGGGGGAGGGGTGGTTTCATTTGTTTTTGAAAGCCAAATTGTTGTTGTTGCAAGTCGCAGCTCTGTTTGATTTTCATCAACATTACTACGCCAGATACAAGTGATGGCCGTAATGCGATACATCGTCCAAAGGAGCCAGGAGTAATGGAGTCGAGAACAGTCAAGTCCCGCTTACTATGATTCATGCTGCTGCTGCTGCTGCTGATGGTGCTGCGTTGAAAGGAAAATAAATGATCGAACTGATGCGTTGTGTTGTGGCATAATCTTTCATCCTGTAACCATCCTCGGTAAAAGGGGATAACGTTTACTGATGTGTTGTTAGTGTTGTGAAAGCATTTTTCGGAAAATGATCCAAATGATCGCGTGCCCCAGTTGAGTAAAATGGTTGCTGCTCTTTCATCCAACGATCCAGTTATGTCCGGTCTGATTAGCGAGGGCCTTGTGACCTCCCACGGGATGGTTTGTCAATTCATCATCTAATCAGACACTTCATCAGGCAAAAGACACCACAAGAGTCAGTGTGCAGCGCGATTGGCTCAAAGTACACTGCGAGAGGTATTAGCGAGGTGATAAATTTCCTTCAGCGAATTACCATTTCTGAGCACGTAATTGATCGCTTTATAACGCATCACGCTCCCGGTTACTTTCCAGGGGGTGGAGGGATGAAAAGGAGCTGGCAGCATGCTGCAGCATGCGCGACCACAGCAGCAACAGCGGGAGCAAAAAATGTGTTTATCTTTTTAATCTCATCACATCTTTTAGCCTGACAATCGGTGTCTTGTCCTCACCGCTGCTGTCGTCGTCGTCGTTGTTGGTGTCGCTGTCGCCGACGTCGCCGTCATCATCATCATCACCATCATCGCCGTCGTCGTTGTCTTGGCTCCTTGGTGGTGGGCACACTCGGTTGATCCAGTGGCGCTTCTCGCAAACCGGAAGCTGGAACGATACTCTGCGTATCCTGTGCGCCCCGAGGAAAGCGACCGAAACATCGTCTCCGTTCCTCTTCAAATCCCGCCCCAAAAACC
>NC_064877.1:78425646-78428146 GCF_943734665.1 Anopheles aquasalis
CATAAATCCATCCGCCGCCACCGCCGAAGACGCATCGCATCGAAGGGAAATCTTTATCGGGGAAAGCAAGAGAGAGAGAATGGACAAGATAGTTTAATTACCCGTCGCTAGGTTTGTTTTCTTCGGATCATTCATTAAAATGAAATAGACCAAACTCTTCTTCCAGTCGCAGAGGTGCGGTGGCCCCCGGGGATGGCCTCCGGGGGTGGCTACCATTAGCCCCGCGGACGAGCATTAGTCATTCATCTTTTGGTTTTGTTCTTCTGTCGGGGAGTGAAGCGCGGCTTGATGGTATCACAGTGTCGCTCCGGGCCGAGGCTCGACTGCTCTTATGTCGCAGCTCTTTGGGATGCGAAGGGAAATGGCTACTTATCATGCTGGATTGGAAATTGATATCCGACCGTTTCGATCGAGCCGGGAATGGGATTCGATTCTGGGAGGTAAATGGGCGAACAAAACGCCAGCGGCCAGCGAGACTCGTATGAGTCATTTCTCGTCTCAGTCCAGAGCGTTCTAAGTGGTTTTTCGTGAAGTCAGAAGATTCTAACCCTAAGGAATTTAGGAATGTTGTTGCTCATTTTACGTTTTACACAAATCTTTTTTTCAACTTCAAATCATTTAATGTTGTATTATAACCTATCTGCCAATGAGATCCACCTGAAACATTCCAGTACAAGATACACACATTTCAAGAAGAGCAATCACCGTTGGAAATGATTAGATAACTTCATGATTTGTGGTTTCTCATTGACATCGCAGTGCATTAATAGTCGAAGCATAAAAACTGAACCTCGAGACCATAATCTTCCCATCAAGTAACGATGCTCAAGGACATGAAGATCAGCATCCGAGAAATGAATACTAATTAGTGGAATGTTTGCTCTCCCTGTGTGATGCTGTGGTTACGACTGTTTTGTGCCTAACGATGCATTAGTTGTGGTTTACCAGAAACAGCGCCAACATCTACCAAATGAATGGCTTTCTAACGATAAAGGTTTCATGGCTCGAGGCGGCTTTTATCGATTTACATAAAGGCATAAAGGAGTTCAAGTCCTCAGAAGACCTTACTCACAAAGTCAACTACTGATGAGAACTGGGTTTGGACAAAAGTGTAATTCTGTTCACCCACAAAACATACCGTAGCCTTTGATACGACGCCACCAGGCTACACATTACATGCTAAGAGACTACGGCGACCACCAGCATTCTGTACTGCGCTTCACACTTTTGCTCTTCCGCGATAATGTCAACAGCTTTAGCGGCTTCAAAGCATCTTGTCGGATGTTATTAAAGGAAAGGTAGTAGCTGTTGCACCACGTATACTTGGAGCTCATCAGCACGCGATGCCGGAACTCGCTATGTTGCAACCAGGGGAACCAGGCGAGGGCTTTGAAAAGTCATCTCGCGTTAAGCTCGTTTCGCGTTTGTTACTTGCACTACGAAGGACACCTTTTGAAGTGTAACGCGGCGTGTGTTTTCCGGTGTAAAGGGGTGCTTATCTAAGCACACATTATCTGACTTCCGGCTTCCGGATGCAGAGCACGGTTCACTGATAAGATGGTGTCTCCGTCGTTTAGTTTGCAGGAAATTCACTTTCCCCTTTAGAACGCCACACGAGAACTAACGTTAGAATAAAACCAATTCCTTCATTTGGATGCTTTCCTCGCGGAAAAAATCAATCAGGAAATGAGAACCTTACCTCGGACGGATAGCAGACGGCTAGAGAGCGCCGTTTGTGTGCAAAGCAGCGGGAGCAACGGGAAACAACCTAAGCCTTCGACTCATCATTGTCACTTCGGGACGCATTACGGTGGCATTAGCGTATCTCGTGGGATGATTGTAAAATGTAAAGCCAAAGCCAAACGCAAACGAGACCAACAGAGCCCCCCCGGTGGTAGAGAGTGGACCTACCGCCGGACCACCTTTTAAATAGAACCCGGTCCACGCGCGTCCTCGAGGATGGAAGAGGAAATTAAAAAAAAAGGAAAACGAAAAACTCGAAAAGAGAATCCCATGCAACCGGGGAATTGTAAAGTTCCGTCCTGCTCGAGGGTGAGAAGTGCGGGGAAGAATCTGTCACGGGATGCGAATCCCGTCCCCGGGAAACACTCGTGAACCTCGTGGCTCACGGCTCACGGCAGTTTTACCATAATTCGGCAATCAATCATCTATGCTTAAGCATAAACCGTATGCCGATGGTGCCAATGGGTCCGGTTTGGGTGGCGAGGGAGGATCGGTGTTCGAGATAGGCGGATCCAACGGTTCTGTTTTACGGCTTCTGGAACCTGGTTGGGTCACACGTGTGCGGCCCCGTGCGATGGGTTCGGAAAGTAATAAAACTCAACTACACATCATAAAACCCCGATTGATCGAGCGACCAAAATCCCACCCTCGAAAAACCGGACCACGGCGAGGAGACAGCGACATAAAACTGTAACAAAGACCGGATCGCTGCTTATGTTTGTCCACCGGGCAACGGGACTGTCTCAAATTCCATTCC
>NC_064877.1:78430646-78435646 GCF_943734665.1 Anopheles aquasalis
GAATCCAAAGCCCTGGCCGCTGGACAACGGAGAGTGGCGACCGGTACCGGGTAGCGTGTCCTTTTGTGGCTTCTGTGGATGATTATTATCTAATGCTGGTTTTTTCTATTCTTTTCTCTTTGGAGCCGTGCTCCATTATTTGATGAAACTTTAACTTTTCATTTTGAGCTACTTCGGCGACTTTGTGCGAGCTGTGGTGTGACAGAGTGAAGGGGCCCTGGTAATCGTGAGTATTTCTGCTCAAGTAGCAGTTAGTATCCTAGGAGCTATCTCGATTTGAAGGAGATGAGCCCAACATTAGAAATAGAGCGATGACTTTAGATAAGGAGGAAAGAACAAGCAATTCAATCATTCAGAAGATACGTTTGAATCCTTTCCTTTTATTGAAATGATTGACTGAATCCTAGTGATCTGTCTTCGTAATTCTGCAATCGATCGGTTCTATTTTAGTTTGCTTGGATGACCAACTTACGTGTCGCTCCTCAACATTTAACTCCTACGCTGTGGCTACAGGGGAACTATGATTGTTGTCATAGCAAATCCAATGAAGAACTTCCACAGATTCTTCTGTTTGGAAACATAACCTTCAATAATGTCGTTCTACAGCATCTCCTGGATAAAGAAGACGTTTGGCGAGAAATGTGTGTCAAAAATGTCGAGTGCTGTCCGCAACAACAATGCACTACCAGCAGTTCCATTCTCTACCGCTCCTCCGCCCAAAGCGAAGTGTTCATCATCAGTAACAATCATCTGCCACTGCCGGACCATTAAGAACTCCAAAATAAAACAGGCTGGCCCCCGGCTGCCACAGGATGCTCCATTAAACCAAAAATAACACTCGCCACCGTTTGTCACTGGACTGGCGGATCGTGGGATCTAGGGAAGGGCCGAGAAGCTGGCTGGCTCGGTTGGAAAGCGGGATTGTGAAAATTACTCGCAACCAATAGCTCAACACGCTCTACCGCTCGGCTGCTGCAGCAGCAATTGCAGTGCAGGTCAGGCCAGAGCCCGATGCTTTCGCCGGTGCCGGACAATCCGGACAATCTAGAACATCTGCAGAGCGGCGTCCGGTTGGCGTCCTCCGTGACGAGGCCTTTCAAAAGCACCAGCCCCCCCCCCCCCCTCCTCGTTCGCCGTGGCCTGATGACGTTTTCTATTTATTCTTCGACTTCGGCAACAATTGCGGGTGGAAGCATTGGCCGGTGCCGTCGCCAGTGCAGCCTTGTATGCGATGCCATGATTTAGTTTTATCGCTCGCTAGAAAAAACAAGAAACGAAAAAGAAGGACGAAAGCACGAAGAAACTTCAACAGCAGCAGCAGCAGCAGCAGTGTGCCAAAGTAAAACTGGTCAGAGGGACACGGAAGAAAAGCCAGAAAAATCCCGACCTGAATTTCCACCGCTCACACACGCGTTGTTCCGGGGGAGAGTGCAATCGTTCACCTACTTTCGGGCAATAGCGCACGCTGGCTCTCCGGGCCAGTGCCAACAGCTTTCGAAGAGCGATCCTTTGGTATTCTTTTGCTAGGCGAAGGAGAGGTTTTCCTCCCACATTTCCTTCCACTTCGTTTCGATAATTTTCCTCAACCCCCACAAGCGAAACATTCAATTCAACATTCCGGTGTAAGAAGCTGCTGGCCGGCAGTTGTCAGTTGTTCCATTTTTCATCCCTCCAATCAAACAGCCCCGGCACTGACCGTTGTGGTGCGTGGTGTTAAGTGTTGTTTGTGGTTCCGGTCACACCGCGTGCTTATCGTTTATCATCCTTTCCTTCGGCGCGATGACGCGCTGACTGCAACTGCAACAGGACGCAGTTTACTTCAAGGGTTCGAGGTCCGCGATACGAGTTTTCTCCGCCTGGCCAAGGAAGCGGTGGAGTGCGTGAATTGCATCACTGGCGTGTTTTGCAGTTGTGGTCACAAGGCCAAAATGAAAACTTTTCTCACCGTGACCCACGTAAAGCAGAGGAAAATTAAATCTTGGGAACCGTTTCCGTCAGTCCGGTGAGTGCCCACGTGAAGCTAGACGCCCGGGACAATTGATAGAAATGATTAAGGAACTTTTTCGGAAAAGTTGAACAATAAATTGCCTGTGTGTCAGGCGATCCGCTTCGCGACTGTTCTGACTGGCATCATTAGTTCGCTGAAGATGATGGCCACGCGGGTTTTCCACCAGTCATCGGGAAATTTGTCCTCCAGTTCTTTTCGCTTGTTAGGGTTTCTTTTTTGAACGAAGGATTTTCCAACCACCATTTTGCACCATTTGTTCCCGGGGTGCAAAATGACTTGTTTGTACTTCTTCGGAGAATGGTATTGTCCAACGTGGAAAGGAAAGCTACCGGTTCCGTTATTGGTTTGGATTTCATTTGAAGCACCGTGAGCCTGTGTGGATGTGGTTTTGGGGATGAAACTCAACGTTGCGCTCCATATGCACGGTCTACACCATCTTCGAATGTCACAGTTTTAAGCCCTTCTGCCTTGTTCGTTCGGAAGAAAGCGCATCTTTGCGCTCGGCAATAAAACTTTGGCACCTCACTCTGGGTTGGTTGGTGTCGGATGGCATACGCGGCGCTCGAAAGTTTCGCAGGAAGTTACGGATGTGTTTGTTTTATGAAACGAATCTGCTCTGACTCGGTAAGGTGTATTACACGGGAAATATGCTGCAATGTAACAGAAGTGTTCTGTTCCCGTTTTCTTGTGGGGGTTACTTGCAACAGGGCTGTGTATTGTGTTGTTGAACTTGTGTTGTAGATGAGCAGTGAAGTGATCGCGAGGGTTTTGTGGTAGAATTTCGGAAGCAGCATTGAATTTTATACATATTGTGTTGAGAGATGGAGATTTTTGCAAATGGAATTATTTTACCTAAGATGAAAGGTTACACTTGATGCTATTTCACAAATTAAAATATTCTATCGAGCACCCCAATTCCCATTCTTTACAATCGCCAGTGCAAAAGTAGCAACAATTTTCTTTCAAATAACGTCACACACCGAGCTTCATTAAAAGTATCACTTTTCAAACACGTTGGTAGCGACTTCGAGAACATTGTTCACACCCTTTTCCTTCGTTCTAACAAGCCCCTGCACCTAAGATTCATACACCATGCTCTTCCGGTTAGTGTCAACTCGCTGGCGAAGCCGACAACCACCTGCAAATGGCGTTGCTTCTGGTGTTGGGCAGCCTTCTCCCCGGGGGGTGCCAAGGGTCCCCGGTAGTAAGTGTGTGAAGCTGTTCGTGCAAAACTGATTGCACCATTATTTATGAGTGTAATAAAAATTAACTTTCCATCCGTCGAAAAGTTGCCCAAGCTCACCGGTGGGCGACACGGGTGCGACCGACGCGAATGCCGCGAACAAGCCGTGAACAGGTCCCGTGCTCTAGCTGTGGCGGTTCTCGCCCCGGTTTCGCGATATGCATGCGGCCCGACTCGAATGGCCCGGGAATGGGGCTTTGGGAAGTTTTGCGCGACATCGCCGTCTGCCATCAGCGTCGGTGAAGATAGCGCGAGAGGCTGGAGTGAGCATGATCGAACACGAGGGTGGAGCAGGAGGAGGACCATTGAAAATGGTTGCCATTAATTTTGCTACAACATTTTTATTGATTTAAAATCCTTGTAAGAGGCTGCCGGGTTTTGTGAGGCGTACCGGAAGTGCCACTTAAAATGGTCCCGATGATATTATAGTTGCTGCGGCAAGATGCATTTAGCAATCCAACTAGCTGTCTTTCGTCTTCTAGCATGCAAGGCCAATGGTATCTAAGGGGAAGGGGTGTTCTGAGAATAGTGGAGCCGAATACAATTTCGTGATAATTTCATTCGATCTAAAAGCATTTTAGGGCGAGGGTTTACGCTGTGAAATACTTGAGTGAATACTCTAGAAAGGTGTATTGTTACGAACATTTATTGGGAAATATTTGCAAGCTCTTACTTTAAATATTTTAGTAGAAATTTCAATCGCGTAGTGAGTGATTTCATTGTCATACCATGAGATTTATAATAAAAAATGGTTACATAAAAACAAGCATTTCAATTAAAATTGTTCGATATGCTAATTATAGTATTAATCAGTTCCCAGTTGAAAAAAGAGCCAAAAAGATTGATGCCAGAAATTAGAATCGTGATTCCTCCAATAAGTCAGCCATCTGCACTGCACCGAATGGAGTTTTCAACCGCCAGCCAGCGGATCTACTGGCACCGCGTTGTGTACGGGACAATATGATGGACGAAATCGACAAACCGCGGTTATAAATCAATAAGCAATCTAATAACCACTGCGTGAACGTGATGCATTTGGGCGGAAAATCGGTGACACTTTGACCTGCAGTCTGCACCGACCAGCGGCCATTCGGTAAAAGTCAATCGGCACTGCCACTTCCCCGGATTGGCCGGGACATTGTCGTTCTAAACAATTCACGGAATGTTTCCCTTTTTCTACCTCCCCCGGGTTGCTAGTGCGAGCGTATGTTGCTGTCGGCGCGTATGTTTGCATTAATTAGCCAATGTGGGTGAAATATGCTGCTCCGGGATGCCGTCTGCCGATCGAAACCGCGCGATTCAATGATCCCGCGTGACGTGACGTGCGTGAGCATTCTCGCAGCCTCCAATATTCCGGTAATTAATGAATGCGATAAATTATCCTGTTGTCGCGTGGTGCGACCCTTTCTGACATAACCGCGCGAACCCCGTGGCCTGGCGTGGCATGGTGGATGACATGACCGCGTCGCGAGAATGACGAGATCACGCCCGGTCGGTAACGCCAGTTTGGGAACATAAAAAGACACATTCGAATCACTGGGAGAGCATTGGCCATCAGGTGCACCGCTCGGGTCCCAGAAATTTGGTTCCGTCCGAAGGGAGATCAACGCGTTTCCCCCTCCCGGGAGGTTGCTGCAGCCGAGATTGCTCCCCTCGAAAGTTGCAACTGGTATGCGTTTTTGGGGAGCGAGACCTCACTTGATTGGGTTGGCGGTTGGTTACCCCTTTCTACCGACCAGGGGGAATCTG